>NC_069507.1:41644115-41696615 GCF_027579735.1 Bombina bombina | reverse complement strand
TTACTTACAACTTACTTGTAATACAAGCTCAACACTATGGCCTAGATTTAGAGTTGGGCAGTAGCCGTCAAAACCAGCGTTAGAGGCTCCTAACGCTGGTTTTTACCGCCCTCTGGTATTTGGAGCCAGTCATAAAGGGTCTAACGCTCACTTTTCAGCCGCGACTTTTCCATACCGCAGATCCCCTTACGTCAATTGCGTATCCTATCTTTTAAATGGGATGTTTCTAACGCCGGTATTTAGAGTCGTGTCTGAAGTGAGCGTTAGAACTCTAACGACAAAACTCCAGCCGCAGAAAAAGTCAGTAGTTAAGAGCTTTCTGGGCTAACGCCGGTTTATAAAGCTCTTAACTACTGTGCTCTAAAGTACACTAACACCCATAAACTACCTATGTACCCCTAAACCGAGGTCCCCCCACATCGCCGCCACTCTATTAAATTTTTTAACCCCTAATCTGCCGCTCCGTATACCGCCGCCAACTACGTTATCCCTATGTACCCCTAATCTGCTGCCCCTAACACCGCCGACCCCTATATTATATTTATTAACCCCTAATCTGCCCCCCACAACGTCGCCGCCAGCTACCTACAATAATTAACCCCTAATCTGCCGATCGGAGCTCACCGCTAGTATAATAAATGTATTAACCCCTAATCCGCCTCACTCCCGCCTCAATAACCCTATAATAAATAGTATTAACCCCTAATCTGCCCTCCCTAACATCGTCGACAGCTAACTTCAAGTGTTAACCCCTAATCTGCCGATCGGAGCTCACCGCTACTCTAATAAATTGTTTAACCCCTTAAACTAATTCTAACCCTAATATAATTTTTATCTAACAAAATAAATGAAGTCTTATTAAATAAATTATTCCTATTTAAATCTAAATACTTACCTGTAAAATAAATCCTAATATAGCTACAATATAAATTATAATTATATCTTAGCTATTTTAGGATTAATATTTATTTTACAGGCAACTTTGTAATTATTTTAACCAGGTACAATAGCTATTAAATAGTTAATAACTATTTAATAGCTACCTAGTTAAAATAATTACAAAATTACCTGTAAAATAAATCCTAACCTAAGTTACAATTAAACCTAACACTACACTATCAATAAATTAATTAAATAAAATACCTACAATTATCTACAATTAAACCTAACACTACACTATCAATAAATTAATTAAATACAATATCTACAAATAAATGCAATTAAATAAACTAACTAAAGTACAAAAAATAAAAAAGAACTAAGTTACAAAAAATAAAAAAATATTTACAAACATTAGAAAAATATTACAATTTTAAATTAATTACACCTACTCTAAGCCCCCTAATAAAATAACAAAGACCCCCAAAATAAAAAAATGCCCTACCCTATTCTAAATTACAAAAGTTCAAAGCTCTTTTACCTTACCAGCCCTTAAAAGGGCCCTTTGCGGGGCATGCCCCAAAGAATTCAGCTCTTTTGCCTGTAAAAAAAACCATACAATACCCCCCCAACATTACAACCCACCACCCACATACCCCTAATCTAACCCAAACCCCCCTTAAATAAACCTAACACTAAGCCCCTGAAGATCTTCCTACCTTGTCTTCACCATGCCAGGTATCCCCGATCGTTCCAGGCTCCGTAATCTTCATCCAAGCCCAAGCGGGGGCTAGACATCCATCATCCGACGGCTGAAGAAGTCCAGAAGAGGGTCCAAAGTCTTCATCCTATCCGGGAAGAAGAGTAGATCCGGACCGGCAACCATCTTCTTCCAAGCGGCATCTTCTATCTTCATCCGATGAGGACCGGCTCCATCTTGAAGACCTCCACCGTGGACCCATCTTCTTCTTCCGACGACTTCCCGACGAATGACGGTTCCTTTAAGGGATGTCATCCAAGATGGCGTCCCTCGAATTCCGATTGGCTGATAGGATTCTATCAGCCAATCGGAATTAAGGTAGGAAAATTCTGATTGGCTGATGGAATCAGCCAATCAGAATCAAGTTCAATCCGATTGGCTGATTCAATCAGCCAATCAGATTGAGCTCGCATTCTATTGGCTGTTCCGATCAGCCAATAGAATGCAAGCTCAATCCGATTGGCTGATTCAATCAGCCAATCGGATTGAACTTGATTCTGATTGGCTGATTCCATCAGCCAATCAGAATTTTCCTACCTTAATTCCGATAGGCTGATAGAATCCTATCAGCCAATTGGAATTCGAGGGACGCCATCTTGGATGACATCCCTTAAAGGAACCATCATTCATCGGGAAGTCGTCGGAAGAAGAAGATGGGTCCGCGGTGGAGGTCTTCAAGATGGAGCCGGTCCTCATCGGATGAAGATAGAAGATGCCGCTTGGAAGAAGATGGTTGCCGGTCCGGATCTACTCTTCTTCCCGGATAGGATGAAGACTTTGGACCCTCTTCTGGACTTCTTCAGCCGTCGGATGATGGATGTCTAGCCCCCGCTTGGGCTTGGATGAAGATTACGGAGCCTGGAACGATCGGTGATACCTGGCATGGTGAAGACAAGGTAGGAAGATCTTCAGGGGCTTAGTGTTAGGTTTATTTAAGGGGGGTTTGGGTTAGATTAGGGGTATGTGGGTGGTGGGTTGTAATGCTGGGGGGGTATTGTATGTTTTTTTTTACAGGCAAAAGAGCTGAATTCTTTGGGGCATGCCCCGCAAAGGGCCCTTTTAAGGGCTGGTAAGGTAAAAGAGCTTTGAACTTTTGTAATTTAGAATAGGGTAGGGCATTTTTTTATTTTGGGGGTCTTTGTTATTTTATTAGGGGGCTTAGAGTAGGGATAATTAGTTTAAAATTGTTGTAATATTTTTCTAATGTTTGTAAATATTTTTTTATTTTTTGTAACTTAGTTCTTTTTTATTTTTGTACTTTAGTTAGTTTATTTAATTGTATTTATTTGTAGGTATTTGTATTTAATTAATTTATTGATAGTGTAGTGTTAGGTTTAATTGTAACTTAGGTTAGGATTTATTTTACAGGTAATTTTGTAATTATTTTAACTAGGTAGCTATTAAATAGTTATTAACTATTTAATAGCTATTGTACCTGGTTAAAATAATTACAAAGTTGCCTGTAAAATAAATATTAATCCTAAAATAGCTAAGATATAATTATAATTTATATTGTAGCTATATTAGGATTTATTTTACAGGTAAGTATTTAGATTTAAATAGGAATAATTTATTTAATAAGACTTCATTTATTTTGTTAGATAAAAATTATATTTAACTTAGGGGGGTGTTAGTGTTAGGGTTAGAATTAGCTTAAGGGGTTAAACAATTTATTAGAGTAGCGGAGAGCTCCGATCGGCAGATTAGGGGTTAATACTTGAAGTTAGCTGTCTGTGATGTTAGGGAGGGCAGATTAGGGGTTAATACTATTTATTATAGGGTTATTGAGGCGGGAGTGAGGCGGATTAGGGGTTAATAAGTGTAAGGTTAGGGGTGTTTAGACTCGGGGTACATGTTAGGGTGTTAGGTGCAGACTTAGGAAGTGTTTCCCCATAGAAAACAATGGGGCTGCGTTAGGAGCTGAACGCTGCTTTTTTGCAGGTGTTAGGTTTTCTTTCAGCTCAAACAGCCCCATTGTTTTCTATGGGGGAATCGTGCATGAGCACGTTTTTGAAGCTGGCCGCGTCCGTACGCACCGCTGGTATCTAGAGTTGCAGTGGCGTTAAATTATGCTCTACGCTCCCTTTTTGGAGCCTAACGGACTGCAAACCCAGCCATTCTGTGAACTCTAAATACCAGCGGTATTTAAAAGGTGCGGGGGAAAAAAAGCATGCGTAGCTAACGCACCCCTTTGGCCGCAGAACTCTAAATTTAGGCCTATGTGTGCAAAAAGCCTCTGTCCAGTGCTGTTTATGCTTGAGTGGGAGTTCCACTCGTAATCTAGCCCATAGTCTGCTGAGTCCTTTCTTTTCTTTTGCATATTTTTTAATGTGTTTTCTTTGGTAAACTATAATAAATTAATTAAGTGTTATAGTAAAACCCACTCATTTTTTAGTATTTGTGTACTCATTTCTGTGTAATTCCACACAGTGGGAAAAATCCTTACATATATAACTTAAAGTATTGTATTTACAGATTTTCTTGATATCTGAACTAGACCACAGATTAAAAAATCAGCTGATTAGTAACCATGGTTACTAACTTGCCCATCAGATGATTATTTCCCCTGTTCTCTAGTTCAGATGTAATGAAACCCTGACCTGTTAGGGGTTGAGCACTGGAGTTGAAAAACACTTAGGGTCCGATGATCTCAAGGTCTCTGGGCTGGCAAGATTTTCTAAGGAGATGCATACATTACCACAGTGCACAATAAAAAATGTAATTTAAAAATCATACAAAATGAATAACTGAACAATTCACACATCAAAAATCATAACATTATCTATATATTTTCTCCCTGCAGTTCTCACTGCTTTTTCTTGTTATCATAATACTCATAACATCAAATACTCTGAAAGGAAAACCTATGCATAAGAAAATAATAGCTATTTTAAGGTGCAGTGCACTGAAACAGCGTATTTTGATTTGTATTAGGCGTAATATTAAAGTTTAATCATATACCAGGTTCTCCTTGCGTACTTTGTCCTCTATTGCAATCATTTACATAGAACATATCTCATTATTTCTAGGGGAGACATCTCGTAATTTACAGGGACAGCCCATTTTCTTTGATAATTGCGCCAATTATCCCTGCGAGACTAAATGGGTTTTTTCACATTTTTGGTTGTGAACTTTTGAATACTGTATTGGGCCTGAATTAGGGGACTGACACGTTATACAACTATAAAAAAACAATGAGTACACATGAAAGGTTGAAATATTGGGATTGAGTGCACATGATGGGTTATAAAAGGAAATTATTGCAAATAAATGATTGCATGCAAACTAAGAGGCCGAATTATCAAGCTCCGAATGGAAAACGAATATGATTGAATATGATTGGGTTGATTGACATCCCCTGCTAGCGGCGAATCAGCAGGGGGCGGCATGGCACAAGCAGTTCTGGTGCTTGTGTAATGATAAATACTGACAGCGTATGCTGTCAGCATTTATTGATGTGCAGTGGACATGATACGCTACACACTTTGATAAATATCACCCTAACTATCTGGTGTTATTTCAAATTGAATTTCCAAGTTCAGCTTAAACTCGTCATCTCATGCATGTAAGTTGTCTTCATGGATTTTTGAGCTTCTAAAATATATAATTTAAATATTTTCACTGTGACACATTCTGGGCATTACACCCACCAAATATAGCTAACCACTTACAGTTTACTGTGGGTGTCCCCTTTTACTGAACATTTTGCTGCCTTATTACACGAAATATAAGAAAAGGACAGATCTAGGTGTCACCAGCCAGTTGTGAAAGCTGATTTACGAGCTAATCAGGGAGGAACATAATTTTCTGGAATGAACAAATACTACAAGGATGAATTATCTGCTTGCAATTTGGTCTTTAATTAAGTCTCTGGGCCAGCCCTGTTTGACTAAAATACAGTATTTGTATTTACTTGCAGAACTAACCCATATTATAGTGCTCATTAACTAGATTCTTAATTGTGACGTTAACATAGAAATGCTAAAAGAAAATGTTCTAATCTTATTAATAATATTTTTATCATGATTATTATTTATTTGTTTGTATAATGGCATATTTATAGCCATCTCGAGATTAGCAATGCCCTATTGGTAGCTAGCTGAACATTTCCAGTGAGCCAATGACCAGAGGCATATGTTTGCAGCCACCAATCAGCAGCTAACTCTCTGTAACCCCTTAACGGCCGACGTATCCTGTGGTCATTAAGGGTTTTACTAGCGCAGCTTCACCAACAGCGGCAAAGCTGTGCTAGATTCGCCTCACATTCCCGGAGGCATACAGATATAGCGCTGTCTTGCAGACATCGGAGCATTTATGTGGGCGCCTGAATGACCACTGATGTGCAGTGTTAAACAATTTGAGATTGTACTACAAGATAGTTAGTAAAAAAAAAATAAAAAAAAAATTGCAGTATAATTTAATTATTTATTCACAATTTTCTTGGACTTTAACGTTTACTTTTCTGGGTTTTCCATTTTTCATGAGAATTGGACTTGCAGAATCCTAACTTTGTAAGTCTAACACAATAACCCACACAGCTGTTGTTTGATCAATTTAGTAACATATTTTGTTATCCATTGCTTATTGGTCTTAAAGTAACATAATACCCATATGCTAAAACACTTGAAAGGGATGCAGGAGAACTGTAAAAAGCTGACAAGAAAATATCACCTGAGCATCTCTTTGTAAAAAGGAAGATATTTTACTTAAAAATGTCTTCAGTTCACCAGAGTAAGGGCTCTGTGAATAGTTCTGCTGTAAAGTTTCATGTTGGGGGAAAAAAAAAAAAAAACTAAAACCAAAAACAAAATAGCCAATAAGTATCAGCAGTGCTGAGGTCATGCATAGCTTTGCTGTGATCTTATAACATTTCACTTAAATCTCATGACATTTCACAATAAACTTCCTTAAACTGAATAGGGAAATAGCATGACTGTGCCTGCATATGCTAGATTCACACTCCCCTGGAAGTCCTGGGACTAAAGTCACTTTATAGTGGGGTGTGAATACTTAAAAGACCAGTAAATGCAGTAGATTTGCATAATCAACAAATGCAAGATAACAAGACAATGCAATAGCACTTAGGGGTCAATTTATTATTGGCCGAATTGGGCCAATTCACCCTGTTTCCGCGTGAGTCTTTAGGCTCGCCGGAAACAGGAGTTCCTCTGAGGAAGCATTTTTTGTGAAACACGCGTCAGGGGTCCGACAGGAGCAGCTCTGTCTCTCTTTGTTGTTTATTTTAATCGCTTACCATGGTCAAATATTAGCTTACCGATATACCAGCATTACTTACTTCAGCCTTACAGCTAAAAAATAAGTATAATTATAAGCTTAAATCTAGCCCTCAGATTGTAAGGGCTTAGTTTACCTACCTTTATTTTCACTGTTGGCTGATAGTTGCTATTTATAGGTATTTCTGCGGTGGATGTATAATTTAAACCAACCTGGTTCAAGTGTTTTTAGATTTAGCCTAAGCTATTGTATGATTGAATCAAGTTGTGATGGATTTTTCTAATAAAGATAACTATGTATGAATGAAAGTTATTCCTAATGCAGAGTTTACATGATACATATATCGTGGAGCTAATCCTCTACACTTAATTGTATAACCCATTCTACAATTACTTTAGCTAGTTGTAATAATTAATCTACCCTAACTATTACACTAAAATTACATTAAACTGCAAATTAAATTAAATATATTATATATTTTAAAACCTAACCCTACTCAAATAATTTAAATCTACTATAAAAAATTACAAAGTTACAAAAAACTAACAACTAAGTCACAACAAATAACAAACTTTAAGTTACATAAAATAACAAACACTAAGTTTAAAAAAAAATAAACACTAAGTTACACAAAATAAAAAATAAACTATCAAATATTTAAACTAATTTCACCTAATCTAAGAGCCCTATGAAAATAAAAAAGCCCCCCAAAATAAAAAAAACCCTAGCCTAAAATAAACTACCAATGGCCCTTAAAAGGGTCTTTTGCAGGGCATTGCTCCAAAGAAATCAGCTCTTTTACCTGTAAAAAAAAAAAATACAAACACCCCCCAACAGTAAAACCCACCACCCACACAACCAAACCCCCAAATAAAAACCTAATCTAAAAAACATAAGCTCCCCATTGCCCTAAAAAAGGGCATTTGGATGGGCATTGCCCTTAAAAGGACAATTAGCTCTTTTTCTGTGCCCAAACCTTAATCTAAAATTAAAACCCACCCAATAAACCCTTAAAAAAACCTAACACTAACCCCCGAAGATCCACTTACAGTTTCTGAAGAGCCGACATCCATCCTCAACGAAGCGGCAGAAGTCCTCATCGAAGCCGGCAGAATTCTTCAAGCGGGTCGAAGTCTTCATCCAAGCCAGCAGAAGTCATCATCCAGACGGCATCTTCTATCTTCATCCATCCGGCATGGAGCGGCTCCATCTTCAAGACATCTGGCGCAGAGCATCCTCTTCTTCCGACGTCTTCTTCAACAATGAATGTTCCTTTAAATGATGTCATCCAAGATGGTGTCCCTTAGACTCCGATTGGCTGATAGTTTTCTATCAGCCAATATGAATTAAGGTTGAAAAAATCCTATTGGCTGTTGCTATCAGTCAATAGGATTGAGCTTTCATCCTATTGGCTGATCCAATCAGCCAATAGGATTGTGCTCACATTCTATTAGCTATCCCAATCAGCCAATAGAATGTGAGCTCAATCCTATTGGCTGATTGCAACAGCCAATAGGATTTTTCAACCTTAATTCCGATTGGCTGATAGAAATCTATCAGCCAATCGGAATCTAAGGGACGCCTTCTTGGATGACGTCATTTAAAAGAACCTTCATTCGGAAGAAGACGCCATCAGAAGAGGATGCTCCATGCCGGATGTCTTGAAGATGGAGCTGCTCCGCGTCGGATGGATGAAGATAGAAGATGCCGTCTGGATGAAGACTTCTGCCGACTTGGATGAAGTCTTCGGCCCGCTTGGATGAAGACTTCTGCTGGCTTCGATGAGGACTTCTGCCACTTCGTTTAGGATGGATGTCGGCTCTTCAGAAACTGTAAGTGGATCTTCGGGGGTTAGTGTTAGGCTTTTTTAAGGGTTTATTGGGTGGGTTTTAATTTTAGATTAGGGTTTGGGTTTTTGAAAAAGAGCTAAATGCCATTTTAAGGGCAATGCCCATACAAATGCCCTTTTTAGGGCAATGGGGAGCGTAGGTTTTTTAGATTAGGTTTTTATTTGGGGGGTTGGTTGTGTGGGTGGTGTGTTTTACTGTTGGGGGGTATTTGTATTTTTTATATACAGGTAAAAGAGCTGACACTAACACTAACCCCCTGAAGATCGACTTACTGGGAGACATCTTCATCCAAGCCGGGCCGAAGTCCTCAACGAAGCTGGGAGAAGTCTTCATCCAAGCTGGGCGAAGTGGTCCTCCAGACGGGCAGAAGTCTTCATCCAGACCGTATCTTCTATCTTCATCTATCCGGCGTGGAGCGGGTCCATCTTCGAGACATCCGATGTGGAGCATCCTCTTCATCCGGGGTCTTCTTACTGAATGAAGGTACCTTTAAGTGATGTCATCCAAGATGGCGTCCCTTAGATTCCGATTGGCTGATAGAATTCTATCAGCCAATTGGAATTAAGGCAGAAAAAATCCTATTGGCTGATGCAATCAATAATATGTTTATTATAGTGGCGGCGACGTTGGGGGCAGCAGATTAGGGGTTAATAAATGTAGGTAGGTGGCTGCGAAGTTAGGGCCGGCAGATTAGGGGTTAATAATATTTAACTAATGTTTGCGAGGCAGGAGTGTGGCGGTTTAGGGGTTAATATGTTTATTATAGTGGCGGTGACGTTGGGGCAGCAGATTAGGGGTTAAAAAGTTTAGGTAGGTTGCAGCTACATTGGGGGCGGCAGATTAGGGGTTAATAATATAATGTAGGTGTCGGTGATGTCGGGGGAGGCAGATTAGGGGTTAATAAGTGTAAGATTAGGGGTGTTTAGACTCGGGTTTCATGTTAGGGTGTTAGGTGTAGACATAACTTTTATTTCCCCATAGGAATCAATGGGGCTGCGTTACTGAGTTTTACGCTGCTTTTTTGCAGGCGTTAGACTTTTTTTCAGCTGGCTCTCCCCTTTGATTCCTATGGGGAAATCGTGCATGAGCACGTACGACCAGCTCACCGCTGACTTAAGCAGCGCTGGTATTGGAGTGCGGTAATGAGTAAAATTTTACTCAATGCTCACTTCTTGTCTTTTAACGACGGGTTTCTGAAAACTCGTAATACCAGCGCTGCAGGTAAGTGAGCGGTGATGGAAAACTGCTCGTTAGCACCGCATAGCCTCTAACGCAAAACTCGTAATCTAGGTGTTAGTTATTAGTTTTTTGTAACTTTGTAATTTTTAATAGTAGATTTAAATTATTTTAGTAGGGTTAGGTTTTTAAATATATATTATAGTTAATTTAATTGGTAGTTTAATGTAATTTTAGTAAAACAGTTAGGGTAGATTAATTATTAGTTTAATATAGTTTAATGTAATTTTAGTATAATAGGGTAAATTAATTATTAGTTTAATATAGTTTAATGTAATTGTAGTATAATAGTTAGGGTAGGTTAATTAGTTGTTTAATATAGTTTATTTTAATTCTAAAGGTAAGTTTAAATTTATTATAAGATAGGGATAAGTTAATATTTAATATAAAGTTAGCGGGTTGTTAGGTTTAGGGGTTATTAGGTTAATTTAGTTTATGGCAATGTGGGGGGCTGGCGGTTTAGGGGTTAATAGGTTTAGTAAGTGGTAGTGATGTGGGAGGCCAGAGGTTTAGGGGTTAATACATTTAGTTAGTTGTGGCTGTGTCGGGGAGCAGCGGAATAGGGGTTAATAAGTTTATTAGAGTTGTGGTGGGCTCCGGGAGCAGCGGGATAGGGGTTAATAAGTTTATTAGAGTTGCGGCGGTGTCGGGGAGCAGCGGGATAGGGGTTAATAAATTTATTTCGTTGCGGCGGGGTCCGGGAGCAGCGGGATAGGGGTTAATAACTTTATTAAAGTTGCGGTGGGGTTGGGGAGCGGTGGGATAGTGGTTAAACAGTTTAGTACAGTGGCGGTGTTTAGTGACAGTATATAAATAAAGCTGTGAAAAAGCCGAATAGCAGCGAGATCGATGACTGTTAGTTAACAACAGTCCACTGCTCATTGCCCCGTACTTGGTGCGCAGCTTTTTGACAGCTTTTTATATAAATATGGAGAGTGTATTCAGGTCCGCGGCCACGATGTTAGGCGATGTCAGGCGAGCGTATTGGTGCCGTCGAATGCAAGTAAGTTGAAGGCTTGATAAATAGGCCTCATTATGTTGATTTGAGAAACTTCAGAAAACTCTATTGGGATTGTGTGTGAGTAAGGGTGTTTTTTTTTTTTTACTTCTCATGCTCCATTGAAGTCTATGGGGGAATACGTTAACGCGTTTGTGATATTTGAAGTTCGGCTTTTTGCGCGAGTCGGGTTAGCGCTTGTGCGAAAATGTTTTACTTTCAACTTGTGCGCTATCCGATGCGCTCAAAAAGCCTCTGTCTAGCAAAGTTAATGTGTGAACGGGAGTGCAAAATATTTGTCCTGCAGAACAACCTTCTAGCTGTTCTAAACCATCATCAGAAGAAAAAAAAGATTTTATTTGCTCCTTAAAAAAGGTGAGTGTTCTTAAAAGATCACATGGATTGATTAAAATGAGTCAAGGAAGGACAGAGAAATGAGAGGGAATATACAGAGAAGGGAACACAGGGAACATTTCTTTCATGATTCAGATAGCGAATACAATTTCAAACAACTTTCCAATTTACTTCTGGTATATAATTTGCTTCATTCTTTAGATATCATTTGTTAACGAAATAGCAATACACATGGGTGAGCCAATCACACGAGGCATCTATGTGTGGCCACTAATCAGCAGCTACTGAGCCTATATAGATATGCTTTTCAACAAAAAATATCAAGAGAATGAAGCACATTAGAAAATAGACGTAAATTGGAAAGTGTTTTAAAATTGTATGTTCTTTCTAAATCATGAAAGAAAAAAATGTGGGTTTCATGTCCCTTTAACCCCTTAATGACCACAGCACTTTTCCGTTTTCTGTCCGTTTGGGACCAAGGCTATTTTTACATTTCTGTGGTGTTTGTGTTTAGCTGTAATTTTCCCCTTACTCATTTACTGTACCCACACATATTATATACCGTTTTTCTCGCCATTAAATGGACTTTCAAAATATACCATTATTTTCATCATATCTTATAATTTACTATAAAAAAAATTATAAAATATGAGGAAAAAATGGAAAAAAACACACTTTTTCTAACTTTGACCCCCAAAATCTGTTATACATCTACAACCACCAAAAAAAACATATGCTAAATAGTTTCTAAATTTTGTCCTGAGTTTAGAAATACCCAATGTTTACATGTTCTTTGCTTTTTTTGCAAGTTATAGGGCCATAAATACAAGTAGCACTTTGCTATTTCCAAACCACTTTTTTTCAAAATTAGCGATAGTTACATTGGGACACTGATATCTTTCAGGAATCCCTGAATATCCATTGACATGTATATATATTTTTTTAGAAGACATCCAAAAGTATTGATCTAGGCCCATTTTGGTATATTTCATGCCACCATTTCACCTCCAAATGCGATCAAATAAAAAAAAGTCTTCACTTTTTCACAATTGTTTTTCACAAACTTTAGGTTTCTCACTGAAATGATTTACAAAAAACTTATGCAATTATAGCATACATGGTTGTAAATGCTTCTCTGGGATCCCCTTTGTTCATAAATAGCAGACATATATGGCTTTGGTTTTGCTTTTTACTAATTAGAAGGCTGCTAAATGCGACTGCGCACCACACGTGTATTATGCCCAGCAGTGAAGGGGTTAATTAGGGATCATGTAGGGAGCTTCTAGGGTTAATTTTAGCTTCAGTGTAGTGTAGTAGACAACCCCAAGTATTGATCTAGGCCCATTTTGGTATATTTTCATGCCACCATTTCACCGCCAAATGCAATCAAATTAAAAAAAACGCAAAATTTTTCACAATTTCAGGTTTCTCACTGAAATTATTTACAAACAGCATGTGCAATTATGGCACAAATGGTTGTAAATGCTTCTCTGGGATCCCCTTTGTTCAGAAATAGCAGACATATATGTCTTTGGCATTGCTTTTTGGTAATTAAAAGGCCGCTAAGTGCTGCTGCGCATCACACGTGTATTATGGCTAGCAGTGAAGGGGTTAATTAGGTAGTTTGTAGGGAGCTTGCAGGGTTAATTTTAGCTTTAGTGTAGAGATCAGCCTCCCACCTGACACATCAGACCCCCTGATCCCTCCCAAACAGCTCCCTTCCCTCCCCCACCCCACAACTGTCCCCGCCATCTTAAGTACTGGCAGAAAGTCTGCCAGTACTAAAATAAAAGTTTTTAAAAAATAAAATAAAATACATCTTTAGCATATTTACATATGCTACTTTGTAGGATCCCCCCCTTAGCCCCCAACCTCCCTGATCCCCCCCAAAACAGCTCTCTAACCTCCCCCTCTGCCTTATTGGGGGCCATCTTGGGTACTGGCAGCTGTCTGCCAGTACCCAGTTTGCAAAAAAAATGTTTTTTTTTTTATTTTTTTGCCTGTTTTTCTGTAGTGTAGCTTCCCCCCCCCCCCCACAGACCAATCCCCCACCCCCTAACTAATGTATTTTTACATAAATCAAACTATTTTTTTACAACTTTTCAAACATAATTTTTCTGTAGTGTAGTGGTTCCCACCCGCTCCCTCCCCGTGCACGCGCCGCCCCCGCCCTCCCGTGCACGTGCGCGTGCCCGTGCGCGCCTCTGATCACCCCCGCCCACGATCCCGCCCCCCTACAGATCATCAGGGCCATCGATGGCCGCCACCCGCCTCCCGAACCGGCTCCCACCCACCAACGGATTTAGCCGGTGATGTCCGGTGCAGAGAGGGCCACAGAGTGGCTCTCTCTGCACCGGATTGCTAAAAACGGTTATTGCAGGATGCCTCAATATCGAGGCATCACTGCAATAACCGGAAAGCAGCTGGAAGCGAGCAGGATCGCTTCCAGCTGCTTTCCAGACCAAGGACGTACGCCACACGTCCTCGGTCATTAAGTGTATTTTTTTGAGGACGTGTGACGTACGTCCTTGGTCGTTAAGGGGTTAAAGAAACGATTAAGTCAAAATGAAACTTTCTTGATTCAGATGGAGCACTCAATTGTAAACAACATTCTAGTTCACTTCCCTTATAAAATCTTTTTGAGGCACCATCTTCTACTGAGCATATGCAAGAATTCACAGTATATACAGTATACACTTTGTCACTGGCTGATGGCTGACCCATAATGCAGGAGGAAGGAAAATTGAACAAACGTTGACATTAGTGAGGAAAAAATGTACTAATTGAAATTCATAGTAAGTGCTTTTGCATTGTCTTTTTACTGTGTTTGTTGATTATGCAATTATACTGTATTTAATGGTCGTTTAAACACATGTGCCTAAAAGGCAGATGAGGATGTAGAAGCAGATCTGCTGGTGCGACCAGTAGACCCAGGGGCTGTTAGTGATTCTCTGATTACCCAAAAGCCAAGTAAAAAATATGTGCAGAATCCAAGGCCCAGGGTGCTACTGGCAGTGCCATTTTGTATTGCACCCCTAAACTAAAGCTACCAGCTGCTCTGAATTTGCAGTGTAGATCTTTCTTGACATTGTTCTACACAGAACTGTGTCAGAGCTGTAACTAGATAGTGCGCCCGTCAAGCACTTTTGTAAAAGCCTGGAGCGGAGTTCAGTTTTAATTCAATTTCGGAATAAAAAAATCTCTGAAAGCTTTTGATTTATAAAGTTGCTGCTTAGCTAATGTTATATAAATTCTGCACTATGTGCAGAGTTATATAACATTATTTTGTAGGTTTACTGTCCCTTTAACTTTGTGGTCACTATTTTGCACCCCAGAATTTTATGGTGTATAACTACCCTTAGCCTCCACATGTGCAACTATTACAAAATAAGATATCTTCATAGTGTTTGCTTCACAGCAGGGGCATAACTACAGGGGTCTCAGATGTCTCAATTTAGATTGGACCTGCACCTCTAGGGGGTCTTGCCACAGGAAAGCCTGCTGGGATTAGGTTCCACCTGCATGTTTGGCCCCTCTTTGTACCCTCTTGGAAAACAGGGCTCACAGGAAAGTAATTGGATTTGCCTTTACAAATATGGTGGCAGAGTTTCCAAGATGGCTGCCACAGTGTAGCTGCACAGAAAAAACCTGCTACAAATATTTGTAAAGTGCCCTCTGGTGTGGACTAACCCAGGGGAAATGATTACTGGATTCACAATCTCAGAGAAGCAGCTCCTTGTTCATATGTGGTACTGACTTAGCTTCTGTGAATTTCAAACAGCAGGAAAAGGGCACAGTTGAATGGTGGACCCGTTCACAGCCTTTGCTCAGAGTTAGGGTGGTCAGTTGTCCTCCACACAAATACTGGGAATCTGTCAGTGACTAGGGACAATGGTAAGTAGGGTCACACAATGCCCCCCTAAAAGCTCTATCTTAGCCCCACTCTTGGTCCCATGATATTTATTTTCCACAAAGTATCAGTAATTTTACCCTTTGGCTGCCAGTAACATGTATTCAAAATCAGTGATTTTACCCCATTAACTGCCTCCAATTCTTTCTGATCCATATTTGTAATGCATTTAGGCATAGGAAGCTTTTTATATTTAGCTAACACTGGGGGACATTTAATTGTTTAATATTTTTGTAAATATTTTACTGGACAACTTGATAAAATACTGGGCTGTCCAGTTGAATACTGGACATTTGACAACCTAACTCAGATGTTTAGTAAGGTTTAATTATGCATCTGCTTCACTGTGCTTTCTTTGTATACTTACACTCATTATTGCTGAGGAGCGTTTAGTATGTTCCCAAGTACACCCCCAGCCAAAAAGACCACGAGAGGAACTACCTCAATTTCAAGTTAAAATAAATATTTAAATGTGTTTAATGTGTTTGCCAAGTGTACTGTATAATCGTACCTGTGTCGTCAAGTACATACAAAAGACACAGATAATATGGGTGTTCTTTATGAACAAAGTAAATGTTTTTTCTGGCCCATACACAAGTAGATCAGTTTATTAAAAACATAACCTAATTACCTCTGCATATCTAGTTTTAAATCCAACTTGGTGTAAAACAATAACTACTGAACAACATCAGAGTGTATTCTTTTGTTTAGTGGTGTAATTATATATTGTTTAACTTGAAACCCCAAATATTTCATCATTATACAGACAGAACATACAATTTCATTAAAAAAAAATGTTTACTTTGCTTGGTATCCTTGCTTAAAGGGACGCTAAACCCAAAATTTTTTCTTTCATGATTCAGATAGAGCATGCAATTTTAAGCAACTTTCTAATTTACTCCTATTATCAATTTTTCTTCTTTCTCTTGCTATCTTTATTTAAAAAGCAGGAATGTGATGCATAGGAGCCGGCCCATTTTTGGTTGAGAACCTGGGTTATGCTTGCTTATTGGTGGGTAAATGTAAGCCTACAATAAGCAAGCGCTATCCATGGTGCTGAACCTAAAATGGGCTGGCTGCTAAGATTTACATTCTTGCTTTTAAAATAAAGATAGCAAGAGAACAAAGAAAAAATTGATAATAGGAGTAAATTAGAAAGTTGCTTAAAATGTCATACTCAATCTGAATCATAATTGAAAAAAAATTGGGTTCAGTGTCCCTTTAATGAGCATACCTAGGTACCTAGATTGCTCTTGTCTGGAACACTATATGGCAGTAGTTTTTCAAGAATGCATTAAACAATCATACCACTGATAAAAATGAATCTTGCAAAACTGCTGAATGCTACCCAACTCTTTAGGGTGAAGAAATTCTGTATTTGCTGTTTGAGAGGAACACAAAATACATAGTGCAACATTATTTTTGCTGGGGTTTGCATCATTTTGACTTGTTTTAACTAAACACTAAAACCCACCATTTAAGATGCAGAAGGCAATATAAATATATTGGTAAGGTGAATTTATTGAGTTCATCTTTACATACTTGTCAACAACACATTGTAAAGATGCAATCAGAAAACAAACAATTTAATGTTAATATTATTTTCTTCATATATTGTATTATTTTCATTCTATGCATGGGCTTTTCAGGGTCCTCCTTGAATACGACCATCATACTGTATATTTGAGTCCGTGTTCACTGGTTCTGTAACAAAAAACCCCCACAACAAACAACAAAAAACACAAGTTAAAAACAAAATCTAAAATAATATCTACACAAATGTCAAAAGAGTAGGAAAAAAATAAAGAAAAATAAAGAAAAATAAAATCAAGTGATATCCTCTTGGGTCGTTTTTTTTCAGCCTAAGGTCATAGTTTATTCTTGTGTAAAAGGACACATAAATGCCATAAGGAACTGCTGCAATGTGTTAAATAATTGTATTTATACTCTGTTGTTTGCATATGACTATGGCGTTGATAAAATTCTATCATTAGGCATGATGAAGATTGGTTTAATGTTGATGTGCAGCTATTTTGATAGTTTATCAACCTAAGTAGGAGCAGCAATGCACTAATGTGAGTCACCTGCTTATTGGTGGCTGTACATTTGTCTATTGGCTATTTGCTCACCCAATCTGTTCAGTTAGTTCCCAGTAGTGCATTTCTGCTCCTACTTAGGTATGCATTTCAACCACAAATTCCAAGAGAACAAAGACAATTAGATAACAGAAATAAATTGGGAATAAGTTTAAAACTGCAAGCTGTATCTGAATCATGAAAGATACATTTTTGTCTGCACTGTCCCTTTAATATGTGATAGATCTGTTTGGCTGATCCTAATCCAAATTACCGATATTAACAACATATTTATCACTTATAAACTCCACAAACTCAGGACAAAACTTTGCCAATTATTAATAAGCACTCAAAAAAGTTTTCAAATGAAACATTGGTTTTACAAATGGGCAAAACACACTGGCATTATCCCCCACCAGTAATTACCTTAAGGCCACTTTTTGTGGGTGGCCCAGCAGTGAAACAGTTAATTATAAAACCACACCCTGCAGTTAGCAAACACTACACTATGCAGACCACAAGGTATGATTCCCTTTATAACTGTTTCACTGCTGCTGGGTCGCTCACAAAATGTGGTCTTAAAGGGAACACTGCCCCCCACCGTACTGAATGACATTAGGAAGAAACATCACCACATAGATACAAAAACTACCTACTCAACCAATTAAAGCTAAAAAAAATAACAATAAGCACTTTTATACTAATAAAAAACTAGTGGAATCAATAACTCAACAAATGCACATGCCCACTATACTGATAATACTCCTGTTCAAATCTCTTAAAAGGAAATACACACTTATCGTAATTGTTTTGACGCACGAAAGATTACTTGCACACATGTTTCTGATTAGCAACAATAGGCACTATTAAAAAAGGATTAATCGGCAAACACACCTTTCTCTTGTAAGGTGTATCCAGTCCACGGATCATCCATTACTTGTGGGATATTCTCCTTCCCAACAGGAAGTTGCAAGACTTCCTGTTGGGAAGGAGAATATCCCACAAGTAATGGATGATCCGTGGACTGGATACACCACAAGAGAAATAAATTTATCAGGTAAGCATAAATTATGTTTTTTGTCCTTAATCCTGGTCATTTAGCAGAGATGTGAAATTCATACGTGAACGAATATTAACAAAACAGAGAAAGAATGAATGCTTGCGTTCGTTTGTGCCATTCAGTTCCCAAAAAATGGTGCGGGTTGGGGAAGACCGAACTAAATTGTTTGGCTATTTGGCTCTTTTGTTTGTAATGATGCAAAGGGGGTGTATCCATTCATGTGCCAATCATACCCTGTCCAAACCTGCCATATTATTAGAAATGATCGATTTTAGGGACAGCCAGTCAGGCACTAAATCAAGCCTTAACCTAGCATAGGGAGGTGTGTTAAAAGATAGTTTCTTTTAATTGTTTGAATTCTATATTGTAAGATTTTTTGTGAAAATTAGTTTTATATATTTGCTGTTCTTATTGGAAATTACAGCAACAAATCCAAATACCCACATGAACGAAATTCAGCTAAACCGAACGTTTTGAAAAATCTGATCAGGAATTGTTATCTGCCAAAAACAAGCTCATTATTCTGATTAACCCTCATGTGTTTTATCCCTGCAAAGGAGTGAAACCAATATGTAAACTCAGTTAAGAATAGTAATTCCCTATTGCTCAAGAGCTGAACAAGGCTGGTGATTGATAGCTATGCACATATGCCTCTTTTCACTGGCTCACTTACTGTATTCATCTATAGATTATTAGTTCATTGCTGCTTTGAAGCTAGTTTTACCTATGTATTTAACCAATTTGCAGTAGTTAACACACACACACACACACACACACATATATATATATATATATATATATATATATATATATATATATGTGTGTGTGTAATGAGAAAATATTAAACCAGAGCATTTCATTATTGCATTTTGTGGGTCTTTAATATTGATTGTTCATCTATTTAGTGTTTTCATCCTCTTTGTATTTAATTTGTTATTAGGTCCCCTTGAGCAATGTTAAATGACCTGGTATTTTTTTATTTATTTTTTATAAAATAATAATTTTATATATCCCGATTAACAATTATAATCTATAATAATAAACAATTGTACTATAACAGGTGTTAAAAGTATATATAATACCAAAGGCCATCAGCATGAATTAATTATAGAGGTATAATGACCCAGATCACTAATTAACTCAATTTAAAATAAAACATTTATTTCCCTTAAAGGGGCATCATATTTATATGCTAAATCATTTCAAAGTGATGCATCATAACTGTTAAAAGCTGACATGAAAATATCACGTGTACATATCTTTGTGACAAGGGAAGATATTTTTCTTCAGCTCACCACCAGAGTAAGTATTTTTTAAACAGTTATTCTTCAGCTGCTGTCCAGCTTCAAGTTGAAAAAAATCCCCCCCAAACAATATCCAATCAGCATTGCTTTGCTGTGATCTTATGAGATTTCACTGAAATGTTGTGAGATTTCATAGTAAGCTTCCTTAAACTGAATAAGAAAATAACATGACCGATGCACACACCCTTGCAAGTCCTGGGACTAGCAGTGTGATTGGCTGCTTAAAGCCTATTTACAGTGGGGTGTGAAGTAAAATATCTTCCTCTTTTACAAAGAGATGATCAGGTGACATTTTCTAGTAAGCTTTTTATAGCAATGCTTCATCACTTTCAAGTGCTTCAACATTTAGGTAATATGTAATTTTAATATTTAATAACCTTAGTAAATACATACATAAATAAATAAAGTGCATTAAACTAAACCATGTTTTATTAGCAAAAACTGTAATATTCCTTAAACTGTCATACTTTAATGTCTTGCTAAAGAGACACATGTTTAGAGTGATATTCTAAAGAGTAGCAAAATAAATCTATAGAGACCAAGCATGGTATGTTTTAAATTCAGAAAACAGCACCATTTACCCTATCCTGTTGTAGTATCTGGGAATACTGACAGAGATAATAATATATCTAAAAAGTGCTAATCCTGGTGTTTGAAAAGATACAAAGAGGATTTTTTAACTGACTTTATAGCTTTCTATAAAACAGTATTGTATGGCTCTGCAACTCAGCATATTTTACTACTAGATTGTCCCATTAAATTTGGATTATAAATTATAATTATTATAAATTAGTTATACTAGAGACAGTTGGTACTTGGTCAATACTATTTTCTGTTAAACTTACACTCAAGCTTTGGTTCTGTCTCTGGAGCTGAATGTTTATCTGAATGTGAAGGTGAATGCTGACCTTTCTCCTAGGCTGATGGTCCGTTTCTGTAATTGATTGGTGAGCTGTCTCTTGAACTGACTGTTGATCAGGTGGTGAAGCTGATTGTTGCGCTTGCTCTGTAGCTGGCTGTGGATCAAGCTTTTTCTCGGGAGCTGGCTTTTGATCTGTTTGCAAATCTAAATGCTGATCTTGCTTTGGAGCTTTCTGGGGATTTGGCTCTGAAGTTGGCTGCTCAACTGGTTCTGGGACTGATTTGGGATTGGACTCTGGAGTGTGCTGGTGATCTGGCTTTGGAGATGTCTGGTTTTCTGGCTTTGCAGATGACTGGTGATGTGGTCCTTGGGCTGGCTTTTGATTTGACCCTACAGATGACTGGTGATTTGGCTCTAAAGCTATCTGGTGAACTGGTTTTGAATTTGATTTTTCTATTGCTGGTGATTTATTAGGTTCTTTGGAAGGTTGTTCATTACATTCTGCAGTCTGCTCCTTAGTCTGTGTAGCTGGCTGTTCCTTAGTCTCTATAGCTGGCTGTTTATTGGGTCCTACAGCTGGCTGTTCCTTAGTCTCTGTAGCTAGCTTTTCATTGGCTCCTGTAGCTCGCTGCTCATTAGGTTCTGTAGGGTGTCCATTAGGTTCTGTAGAAGGGTGTTCATTAGGTTTTGTAGTTGGCTGTTCATTGGGTCCTGTAGCTGGCTGCTCATTAGGTTCTGTAGCAGGGTGTTCATTAGGTTTTGTAGCAGGGTGTTCATTAGGTTCTGTAGTTGGCTGTTCATTAGGCTTTGTAGGAGGGAGTTCATTAGATTTTGTAACTAGCTGTTCATTAGATTTTGTAACTAGCTGTTCATTAGGTTTTGTATTTGGCTGCTCATTAGGTTTTGTAGCTGGCTGCTCATTAGGTTTTGTAGCTGGCTGTTCATTAGGTTCTGTAGGAGGGTGTTCATTAGGCTTTGTAGTAGACTGTTCATTAGGTTCTGTAGGAGGGTATTTATTAGGTTTTGTAGCTGGCTGTTCATTAGGTTCTGTAGGAGGGTGTTCATTAGGTTTTGTAGCTGGCTGCTCATTAGGTTTTGTAGCTGACTGTTCATTAGGTTCTGTAGCAGGCTGTTCATTAGGTTTTGTAGCTGGCTGTTCATTAGGTTCTGTAAGAGGGTGTTCATTAGGCTTTGTAGCATGGTGTTCATTACGTTCTGTAGCAGGCTGTTCATTAGGCTTTGTAGCAGGCTGTTCATTAGGTTCTGTATGAGGGTGTTCATTAGGCTTTGTAGCATGGTGTTCATTAGGATCAGTAGCAGGCTGTTCATTAGACTTTGTAGCTGGCTGTTCATTAGGTTCTGTTGGAGGGTGTTCATTAGGCTTTGTAGCATGGTGTTCATTAGGTTTTGTAGCTGGCTGTTCATTAGGTTTTGGAGCTAGCTGTTGATTAGGTTCTGCATCTGTCTGTTCATTAGGTTTTGGAGCAAGCTGTTCATTTGGTTCTGTAGCAGGATGTTCATTAGGTTTTGGAGTTAGCTGTTCATTGGGTTCTGTAGCAGGCTGTGCATTAGGTTTTGTAGCAGACTGTTCAGTAGGTTTTGGAAGTAGCTGTTTATTAGGTTCTGTAGCATTGTGTTCATTAGGTTCTGTAGCAGGGTGTTCATTAGTTTCTGGAGCAGGGTGTT
This sequence comes from Bombina bombina, assembly GCF_027579735.1. Lineage (NCBI taxonomy): Eukaryota > Metazoa > Chordata > Amphibia > Anura > Bombinatoridae > Bombina > Bombina bombina. The sequence goes on along the minus strand of NC_069507.1, from coordinate 41,674,407 downwards.
CATTAGGTTTTGTAACTGGCTGCTCATTAGGTTCTGAAGCAGGATGTTCATTAGGTTTTTCATTAGGTTGTGTAGCAGGTTGTTCGCTAAGTTTTGTAGCTGAATGTTCATTATGTTCTATAGCAGGTTGTTCATTAAGTTTTGTAGCTGGCTGTTCTTTTGGCTCTGTAGCAGGTTTTTCATTATGTTTTGTAGCAAGCTGTTCATTAGGTCCTGAAACTTGGTGGTCATTAGGTTTTGTAAATGGCTGATCATTAGGCTTGGTAGCTGGCTGTTCATTCGGTTTTGTAGCTGGCTGGTCGTTAGGTTCTGTAGCAGGCTGGCCATTAGGCTCTGTTACTGGCTGTTCATCAGGTTCTGTTACTGGCTGCTCATTAGGCTCAGTAACAGGATGATTATTAGGTTCTGTAGGTGTCGTCTGCACATCAGTTTCTGTAGCAAGCTGTTCAGTAACCTCTGAAGCAGGCTTTTCATCAGGTTGTGTAGCTGGCTGATTATTACAGTCTATAGCTTGCTGTTCATTAGATTCTTTGACTGGCTGTTCCTTAGATTCTTCGACTGACTGTCCCTTAGATCCTGTAGATGGCTGTTCATTAGGTTCTGTAGATGGATGTTCATTAGGTTCTGTAGCAGGCTGTTCATTAGGTTCTGCAGTTGGCTTTCCATTCGGCTCTGCAGTTGCTTTTGCAGCTGGCTGTTCATTAGATTCTGTAGCAGACTCATCCTTATGTTCTGTAGCTAGATGCTCATTAGGTTTTGTAGCTGACTGTTCATTATGTTCTATAGCTGGCTCTTCATTAGGTTCTGTAGCAGGCTGTTCATTAGGTCCAGTATTTTGCTGTCCATTAGGTTCAGTAGCAGGCTGTTCATTCGGTTCTGTGGCTGGCTTTTCATTAGCTGGCTGCTCATTAGGTTCTGTAGCTGGCTGTTCATTAGGTTCTGTAGCTGGCTGTTCATTGGGTCCTGACTCTGGCTGACCATTAGGATCTGTAGCTGGCTGTACATTAGGATCTGTAGCTGGCTGTTCATTAGGTTCTGTAGCTGGTTTTTCATTAGGTTCTGTAGCTGGCTGTTCATTGGGTCCTGACTCTGACTGACCATTAGGATCTGTAGCTGGCTGTACATTAGGATCTGTAGCTGGCTGTTCATTAGGTTCTGTAGCTGGTTTTTCATTAGGGTCTGTAGCTGGCTGATCATTGGGTCCTGACTCTGGCTGACCATTAGGATCTGTAGCTGGCTGTACATTAGGATCTGTAGCTGGCTGTTCATTAGGTTCTACAGCAGGCTGTCCATTGGGTTCTATATCTGGCTGTTCATTAGGTTCTTTAGCATGCTGTTCATTAGGTTCTGCAGCTGGCTGTTCATTAAGTTCTGCATCTGGCTGTTCATTAGGTTTTGTAGCTGGATGTTCTTTAGGTTCTGTAGCAGTCTGTTCATTAGGTTCTGTGGTTGGCTGCCCATTAGATTCTACAGCTGGCTGTTCATTAGGTTCTACATCTGACTGTTCATTAGGTTCTGTAGCTGGCGGTTCATCAGGTTCTGTAGCTGGCTGTCCGTTAGGTTTTGTAGCAAGCTGTTCATTAGGTTCTGTAGTTGGCTTTTCATTAGGTTCTACATCTGGCTGTTCATTAGGTTCTGTAGCTGGCTGTTCATTAGGTTCTGTAGCTGGCTTTTCATCAGGTTCTGCAGCTGGCTGTTCATTAGGTCCTGTAACTGGCTGTTCATTAGGTTCTGCAGCTGATTGTTCATTAGTTTCTTCAGCTGACTGTTCATTAGGTTCTGTAGCAGGTTCATCATGTTTTGTAGCTAGCTGTCCATTGGGTCCTGTAACTGACTGATCAATAGGCTCTATAGCAGGCTGTTCTTTAGTTTCTGTTACTGGCTGTTCAATAGGCTCTGTATCTGGTTGTTCATTCAGTTCTGTTGTAGGGTGTCCATTTGGTTCTGTAGCAGGCTGCTCTTTAGGTTCTGTATCTGGCTGATCATGTTGTCCTGTAACAGGATGTTCATTTTGCTCTTTTGCTGGCTGTTCATTAGGCTTTGTGACTGAGTCTTCATTAGGTTCTTTAGATGGCTGTTCTATAGGTTCTGTGGCAGCCTGTTCCTTAAGTTTAGAAGCTGTCTGTTTACCAGGGTTTGTACATATATTTTCCTGTTTCTCTGTAGCTTGCTGTTGATTCGGTTCTTTATTCACCTCTTGTTTTGTCTCAAAAGTTGTATGCTGATCTTGTTGCTTTTCATGTCCCAGGGCATCCAATTTATCTTCTTTTGAGGCTTCCTGCTGGTTTGGCTTTGGAGCTTCTTGTTTGGTAGACTGTGTAACCTGCTGAAGAACTGCTTGAAGGGCTGGCTTGGAAATTGGTTCTTTATTTATCTTGACTTCTTTTTGTTTACCAGTCTGATTAACTGGAATTGAAGGCAGCTCTTGAGATGTCTGTAGAACTGGAGGTGGAGTTGATTTCTTTTGACTTGACTCCATAGCCGGTTCTGAAGATGACTGTTTAGCTTGAAGAGGATGAAGGGTTAGCTAGGGTGATGTTTTGAGGCAAAGGGATAATTTGCAAGTTATCTATATGCAGTCACTTCTGTTAGCAGTAACTTCCCCAGACTTCAGGATTCTGTCTTAACAGAATCTACGTTGAAAGAAGAATTTAGGAACTGAGAGTTCCAAATGCGGTTTTCTATATGCACAATCCTCTTTTATACACAAGGGACAAGAGAGACGTGATACAAAGACAAATTATGCCATTGTTGGATTTTTTTAATGATAAATTATGTTTCTGTCAAAAGAATGTAGATGGTTTAGGTATATGTTAAGTAAATTTCAAGTTATATCCACCCCCAATAATGGGTACTCCCTGCTGATCTCAGTATTTTAATGCTGAAAATTATGTGATTCAACATCAAAATGGTTGATACATTGTTCTATATTATAAGCTCAAGACAAAGGATTATATGATATTCAGATAGATTAGCTAATCAATAAGAAGGTGGGGTCTTTATTGTTGTAATATATTGTGAGATAGTTCATCAAAAGGTCAAATACTTTTTGCTATTAACTTATGAAAATGTACTGTCTATCTATCTATCTATCTATCATCTATCTATCTATCTATCTATCTATCTATCTATCTATCTATCTATCAATCTATCTATCATCTATCTACATAAATCTATCTATCTCTATATCTATCTATCTATCTATCTATCTATCTATCTATCTATCTATCTACATAAATCTATCTAGCATCTATCTATCTAGCATCTATCTGTCTATCGATCTATCTATTTACTATTATTATTATTATTATTATTTTTATAATTTATTTGTAGAGTGTCAAATGATTCCACAGCACTATAAACAGATATAAGGGTAGAGAGCCCTGTCAAGAGTTGCCAGCTGTTGAACATCACCTTATATGAAGGTGATCTACAGGACAGTTGGGCTTGTAGGCTTACATGCTAAGGGGGGTCAGTGGAATGAACTGCGGTAAGAAAAGGTTATCATTCTTTGTATGCATCTCTATCTATCTATCTGTCTATCTATCAATCCATCTATCTATCTATCTATCTATCTATCTATCTATCTATCTATCCGTCCGTCTATCTTTTTGTTTGTCTGTCTGATTTCAGGTAGATTGCAATCCAACCTTAAAGGGAAAGAAAGGTCAAGATTGAACATGGGTGCATTTCAATATGAAATAGAAGCATTTTTGTAATATACTTCCATTAAGAAAAATGCTTCTTCTAAAATGTATAGCTGTTTTTATGAAGCATAAGCACGTATCCTGCGAGGGACTGTGCACCAGTATTCAAACACCATGCCTGCCAGAGAGTCAGTGCTAGCTTGTATGACACAAATGAAGTTTTCACAGTAGCAATACATTTTAAGCTATCTGACATTTAATACTAGTGCACAGGCCCTCACAGCATATGTGTGTATGCTGCAGAAAAATAACTGTCACTAGAAGTATTTTTGTTAATGGAAGTATATTGCACAAATGCTATTCTAAATTAAAATGTATTTATGCACAGTTCAATGTTGACCTTTCTATCTCTATACATTAGATAACACATTAGATGCTACTGAAACAGCAGAAATGTTTTGCTTCTTAAAGTGATATGAAACCCCCCAAAAATGTCTTTTGTGATTAAGACAGAACATACAATAGTAACAAAATTACATTGTTCTCATGAAATTCTGTGTTGAAAAGATACAAAGTTAGTCATCTGGATCATTATATGGCAGGAAAGGTGTTGCCATCTAGAATTCTAGAGCTCTTGCAAATGGATTACATTCTAGCAAAACTGCTGCCATATAGTGTTCCAGAAATGGGCCAGCTCCTAAGCATACATCACTGCTTTTCAACAAAAGGTACCAAGAGAATAGAGAAAATTTAATAATAGAAGTAAATTAGAAAGTTATTTAAAATCACATTCTATCTAAATCATGAAAGAAACATTTTTGGGTTTCATATCCCTTTAATGGCTGTAGCCTGTTTTTGGTACACAAAGATTAGCTGTAACCATCTTTAACGCTGGAGATGACAATCTATGTTTTCCACTGTTTCAGATATGCTCCTTTCATTGGCTCAGTTTTTATGCCAGTATTTAATAAGCATACAGTGTTTTTCCAGTGGGGATTTCATTTCTGGGAAAAGAGAAAAAATGATAATGAATGACACTTACATGAACTCTTTAGATCTCCCAATATATCTTTATAACCTGTGCCAAAACTACAATAGAACATCAGTAGAAGCTAATAATTACACTGAGTCATTGTGTTCAGAGGGCTAAATCTGTCATTAAATAATTATGAACTCTGACTTTCATTGGCCCTATTGTATATGAAGGAAATAAATTAACTAATCCAGAAAATCAGGATCTGTGGACCTGTCTTGCAAATCTGAAAATAATCTGAAATAATTTCCGGCCCACACTTGATGCTGTCAATGGCCTCTAGTTATCAAGGACTGTCTGACCTGATCCGACAGTGCGGATCAGGTCCGCCAGACCTCGCTGAATGCGGAGAGCAATACGCTCTCCGTATTCAGCATTGCACCAGCAGCTCACAAGAACTGCTGGTGCAACGCCGCCCCCTGCAGACTCGCGGCCAATGGGCCGCCAGCAGGGGGTGTCAATCAACCCGATCATACTCGATCGGGTTGATTTCCGGCGATGTCTGTCCGCCTGCTCAGAGCAGGCGGACAGGTTATGGAGCAGCGGTCTTTGTGACCGCTGCTTCATAACTGCTGTTTCTGACGAGCCTGCAGGCTCACCAGAAACACGGGGCATCAAGCTCCATTCGGAGCTTGATAAATATGCTCCAATGACTTTACAGTACTTCAAAACAGTGTAGCCTATGTTCTATAATTTTTTGCTACCCAGTTAGATTTTGCTACCAGTGATACTGCGCATGTGCAAAGTACGCCAGCACATTCCACAGATGATTCTGGGGATGTTTATTCCCTGCATTCCTCTTTTTTTTTCTTGATACAGGCTAACTGCACATGCGCACTCTCAGTTAACGGATTTTGGCTGCTCTTAGGGTGTGGGGGAGGGGCAGCTGAAGTCTCTTGAGCAGTTAGCCTGTATCAAGAAAAAACAAGAAGAATGCTGGGAGTAAACATCCACTTCGATTTTGCTACCGATGATACTGCGCATGAGCAAACTATTCCAGCACAATCCACAGATGTTTTTGGACCATCTTTAGAATGTGCTGACGTAGTTTGTGCATGCGCAGTATCCCCGGTAGCAAAATCTAACGAGGTAGCAAAAAAATAATAGAACACCTGCCCAGAAGAAGTTACAGTTTATTTGCTGAAAGATTAACCCCTAAGCTACTAAAGAGTTCTGTAATAAATTGATACATTATGAGCTAGATTACGAGTGGAGTGCAATCATTTGCGCCACAGCAATAAGGGGTATATCGCAAGTATTTGCATTCATCGGACTTACCGCAGGTATTACAAGTAGAAAGAGCACAATCGGGATTTACGCCAGAAACATTATCGTGATTTCAGAGCTGTGGTTTACTGTTTGGAGAAAATAAAAAGTTGCACAAAACATTACAAAGTACAGTTACACTTATAATACCACTGTCTTATAAGAATTATTAAAAAAAAAAAATTTTGCACAAAAAAGTTATAAGGGTTTAAACATATGAGATGTTAGGGGAAAAAAAGCCGCCAAAGGGCTTTAACATGGAGATAAATACATATACATGTCTAATGATTTATATGTATATGTATATATATATATATATATATATATATATATATATATATATATATAACAGGATAAAGTCCCCTTTTAGGGGTACAGCCAAGGTGAGATGAAAGTAAATCTTTAGAAAGGCACTTAAATGTTGGTCCATATTGACATGATAGCATCACGCAGTTGCTGCAGATTTGTCGGCTGTACATCTATGATGCAAATCTCCCATTCCACCACAACCCAAAGGTGCTCTAATGGATTGAGATCTAGTGACTGCTGAGGCCATTGGAGTACAGTGAACTCATTGTCATGTTCAAGAAACCAGTTTGAGATGATTTGAGCTTTGTGATATGGTGCATTATCCTGCTGAAACTATCAGAAGATGGGTACACTGTAGTCATAAAGAGATGGACATGGTCAGCAAGAACACTCAGGTAGGCCATGGCATTTAAACAATGCTCAATTGGTAGTATGGGGCCCATAGTGTCCCAAGAAAATACCCCCACACCATTACACCACCACCACCAGCCTGAACCGTTGATACAAGGCAGGGTGGATCCATGCTTTTATGTTGTTTACCCCAAATTCTTACCCTACCACCTGAATGTCGCAGCTGAAATTGAGACTCATCAGACCAGGCAACGTATTTCCAATCTTCTATTGTCCAACAATGGTAAACCTGTGCAAATCGTAGCCTCGGTTTCCTGTTCTTAGCTGACAGGGGTGGCACCCAGTGTGGTCTTCTGCTGCTGTAGCCCATCTGCTTCAAGGTTCGACGTGTTGTGTGTTCAGAGATGATATTCTGCATACCTTGGTTGTAACGAGTGGTTATTTTTCGGACCATTCTCTGTAAACCCTAGAAGTGGTTGTGCATGAAAATCCCGGTAGATCAGCAGTTTTGAAATACTCAGACCAGCCCGCCTGGCACCAACAACCATGCCACATTCAAAATCACTTAAATCCCTATCTTCCCATTCTGATGCTCAGTTTGAACTTCAGCAAGGCGCCTTCACCACGTCTAGATTGCCTAAATGCATTGAGTTGTTGCCATGTTGGCTGATTATCAATTTGTATTACCAAGCAATTGAACAGGTGTACCCAATGAAGTGACCGGTGGGTATATATATATATATATATATATATATATATATATATATATATATATATATACAGTATATATGTCTATATATGTGTGCACATGTATTTATTTATATGTGTATATATGTAATTACAGACATATATACACATATAAACACATAAATATATATATATATATATATATATATATATATATATATATATATATATATATATATATATACAGACATATATATAAGTGCATTAGAGCCTTTTGCCGTTAAAGTGAAAGTAAATCCTAGCATTTTACAAATGCTAGGATTTACTATTGAAACAAACAAAGGGCACTTTAATCCATGAAGTATAAGATACTTCATGTAGAAAGCTCCTTTATTTTGATTCAATCGATCGTCGCTCTTAGCTCTTATTTGGGGGTTAGAGTTAGGATTTTTTTTTTTTAGAATAGGGATTTTGCGCACTGAAAAAGAGCTTAATGCCCTTTTAAGGGCAGTAAAATAACTGAATGCCCTTTTAAGGGCAATGCCCATACAAATGCTCTTTTTGGGTAATGGGCATCTTAGGTTTCTTAGGCCTAGATTTGGAGTTCGGCGGTAAATGGGCTGCTAACGCTCCGCAGGCTTTTTTCTTGCCGCACCATAAATTTAACTCTGGTATCGAGAGTTCAAACAAATGCTGCGTTAGGCTCCAAAAAAGGAGCGTAGAGCATTTTTACCGCAAATGCAACTCTCGATACCAGAGTTGCTTACGGACGCGGCCGGCCTCAAAAACGTGCTCGTGCACGATTCCCCCATAGGAAACAATGGGGCTGTTTGAGCTTAAAAAAAACCTAACACCTGCAAAAAAGCAGCGTTCAGCTCCTAACGCAGCCCCATTGTTTGCTATGGGGAAACACTTCCTACGTCTGCACCTAACACTCTAACATGTACCCCGAGTCTAAACACCCCTAGCCTTACACTTATTAACCCCTAATCTGCCGCCCCGCTATCGCTGACACCTGCATATTTTTTTAAACCCCTAATCTGCCGCTCCGTAAACCGCCGCAACCTACGTTATCCCTATGTACCCCTAATCTGCTGCCCTAACATCGCCGACCCCTATATTATATTTATTAACCCCTAATCTGCCCCCCTCAACGTCGCCGACACCTGCCTACACTTATTAACCCCTAATCTGCCGAGCGGACCTGAGCGCTACTATAATAAAGTTATTAACCCCTAATCCGCCTCACTAACCCTATCATAAATAGTATTAACCCCTAATCTGCCCTCCCTAACATCGCCGACACCTACCTTCAATTATTAACCCCTAATCTGCCGAGCGGACCTCACCGCTACTATAATAAATGTATTAACCCCTAAAGCTAAGTCTAACCCTAACACTAACACCCCCCTAAATTAAATATAATTTACATCTAACGAAATAAATTAACTCTTATTAAATAAATGATTCCTATTTAAAGCTAAATACTTACCTGTAAAATAAACCCTAATATAGCTACAATATAAATTATAATTATATTATAGCTATTTTAGGATTAATATTTATTTTACAGGCAACTTTGTAATTATTTTAACCAGGTACAATAGCTATTAAATAGTTAAGAACTATTTAATAGTTACCTAGTTAAAATAATAACAAAATTACCTGTAAAATAAGTCCTAACCTAAGTTATAATTAAACCTAACACTACCCTATCAATAAAATAATTAAATAAACTACCTACAATTACCTACAATTAACCTAACACTACACTATCAATAAATTAATTAAACACAATTCCTACAAATAAATACAATTAAATAAACTAGCTAAAGTACAAAAAATAAAAAAGATCTAAGTTACAGAAAATAAAAAAATATTTACAAACATAATAAAAATATTACAACAATTTTAAACTAATTACACCTACTCTAAGCCCCCTAATAAAATAACAAAGCCCCCCAAAATAAAAAATTCCCTACCCTATTCTAAATTAAAAAAGTTACAAGCTCTTTTACCTTACCAGCCCTGAACAGGGCCCTTTGCGGGGCATGCCCCAAGAATTTCAGCTCTTTTGCCTGTAAAAAAAACACATACAATACCCCCCCCCAACATTACAACCCACCACCCACATACCCCTAATCTAACCCAAACCCCCCTTAAATAAACCTAACACTAAGCCCCTGAAGATCTTCCTACCTTGTCTTCACCATACCAGGTTCACCGATCCGTCCTGAAGAGCTCCTCCGATGTCCTGATCCAAGCCCAAGCGGGGGCTGAAGAGGTCCATGATCCGGTCAAAGTCTTCATCCAAGCGGGGCAGAAGAGGATCTTCCATCCGATTGAAGTCATCATCCAGGCGGCATCTTCGATCTTCTTCCATCCGGAGCGAAGCGGCAGGATCCTGAAGACATCCAGCGCGGAACATCCATCCGGACCGACGACTGAACGACGAATGACTGTTCCTTTAAGGGACGTCATCCAAGATGGCGTCCCTCGAATTCCGATTGGCTGATAGGATTCTATCAGCCAATCGGAATTAAGGTAGGAATTTTCTGATTGGCTGATGGAATCAGCCAATCAGAATCTAGTTCAATCCGATTGGCCGATCCAATCAGCCAATCAGATTGAGCTCGCATTCTATTGGCTGATCGGAACAGCCAATAGAATGCGAGCTCAATCTGATTGGCTGATTGGATCAGCCAATCGGATTGAACTTGATTCTGATTGGCTGATTCCATCAGCCAATCAGAAAATTCCTACCTTAATTCCGATTGGCTGATAGAATCCTATCAGCCAATCGGAATTCGAGGGACGCCATCTTGGATGACGTCCCTTAAAGGAACAGTCATTCGTCGTTCAGTCGTCGGTCCGGATGGATGTTCCGCGCTGGATGTCTTCAGGATCCTGCCGCTTCGCTCCGGATGGAAGAAGATCGAAGATGCCGCCTGGATGATGACTTCAATCGGATGGAAGATCCTCTTCTGCCCCGCTTGGATGAAGACTTTGACCGGATCATGGACCTCTTCAGCCCCCGCTTGGGCTTGGATCAGGACATCGGAGGAGCTCTTCAGGACGGATCGGTGAACCTGGTATGGTGAAGACAAGGTAGGAAGATCTTCAGGGGCTTAGTGTTAGGTTTATTTAAGGGGGGTTTGGGTTAGATTAGGGGTATGTGGGTGGTGGGTTGTAATGTTGGGGGGGGGGTATTGTATGTGTTTTTTTTACAGGCAAAAGAGCTGAAATTCTTGGGGCATGCCCCGCAAAGGGCCCTGTTCAGGGCTGGTAAGGTAAAAGAGCTTGTAACTTTTTTAATTTAGAATAGGGTAGGGAATTTTTTATTTTGGGGGGCTTTGTTATTTTATTAGGGGGCTTAGAGTAGGTGTAATTAGTTTAAAATTGTTGTAATATTTTTATTATGTTTGTAAATATTTTTTTATTTTCTGTAACTTAGATCTTTTTTATTTTTTGTACTTTAGCTAGTTTATTTAATTGTATTTATTTGTAGGAATTGTGTTTAATTAATTTATTGATAGTGTAGTGTTAGGTTAATTGTAGGTAATTGTAGGTAGTTTATTTAATTAATTTATTGATAGGGTAGTGTTAGGTTTAATTATAACTTAGGTTAGGATTTATTTTACAGGTAAATTTGTTATTATTTTAACTAGGTAACTATTAAATAGTTCTTAACTATTTAATAGCTATTGTACCTGGTTAAAATAATAACAAAGTTGCCTGTAAAATAAATATTAATCCTAAAATAGCTATAATATAATTATAATTTATATTGTAGCTATATTAGGATTTATTTTACAGGTAAGTATTTAGCTTTAAATAGGAATCATTTATTTAATAAGAGTTAATTTATTTCGTTAGATTTAAATTATATTTAACTTAGGGGGGTGTTAGTGTTAGGGTTAGACTTAGCTTTAGGGGTTAATACATTTATTAGAATAGCGGTGAGCTCCGGTCGGCAGATTAGGGGTTAATAATTGAAGGTAGGTGTCGGCGATGTTAGGGAGGGCAGATTAGGGGTTAATACTATTTATGATAGGGTTAGTGAGGCGGGTTAGGGGTTAATAACTTTATTATAGTAACGCTCAGGTCCGCTCGGCAGATTAGGGGTTAATAAGTGTAGGCAGGTGTCGGCGACGTTGAGGGGGGCAGATTAGGGGTTAATAAATATAATATAGGGGTCGGCGATGTTAGGGGCAGCAGATTAGGGGTACATAAGTATAACGTAGGTGGCGGCGATTTGCGGTCGGAAGATTAGGGGTTAATTATTTTAAGTAGCTGGCGGCGACGTTGTGGGGGGCAAGTTAGGGGTTAATAAATGTAATACAGGGGTCGGCGGGGTTAGGGGCAGCAGATTAGGGGTACATAAATATAACGTAGGTGGCGGTCGGCAGATTAGGGGTTAAAAATTTTAATCGAGTGGCGGCGGTGTGGGGGGAGCTCGGTTTAGGGGTACATAGGTAGTTTATGGGTGTTAGTGTACTTTAGGGTACAGTAGTTAAGAGCTTTATAAACCGGCGTTAGCCAGAAAGCTCTTAACTCCTGCTATTTTCAGGCGGCTGGAATTTTGTCGTTAGAGCTCTAACGCTCACTTCAGAAACTACTCTAAATACCAGCCTTAGAAAGATCCCATTGAAAAGATAGGCTACGCAAATGGCGTAGGGGGATCTGCGGTATGGAAAAGTCGCGGCTGAAAAGTGAGCGTTAGACCCTTTAATCACTGACTCCAAATACCAGCGGGCGGCCAAAACCAGCGTTAGGAGCCTCTAACGCTGGTTTTGACGGCTACCGCCGAACTCCAAATCTAGGCCTTAGTTTTTTATTTTTATTTTGGGGGGGTTTACTGTTAGGGGGGAATTAAAAAAAGTTTTAATGCAAAGAGCTGTTTAATTTAGAGCAATGCCCTACAAAAAGCCCTTTTAAGGGCTATTGGTAGTTTAATATTAGATTAGGGGGTGTTTTTATTTTGGGGGCTTTTTATTTCCATAGGGATTAGGTTTAATTAATTTTATTTTTGATAAATTGGTTTTTTAATTTTCTGTAATGTTAGACTTTTTTTATTTTTTGTAATTTTAGATTATTTTTATTTATTCTTAGGGGTTTTTTTAAGTACTGTTAGGATTTTTTTTATTTTAATTGTAATTTAGTATTTTATTATTTTATGTAATTTGGGGTTAATTTAGGGGGCGTTAAGTTAGGGGGCTTAGTAATTAAATTAGTTTTTTTGCAATGTGGGGGGCTTGGCGGTTTAGGGGCTAATAGATTAATTAGGTTTATTGCAATGTGGGGGTTTGGCAGTTTAAGGCTTAATAGATTAATTAGGTTTATTGCGATGTGGAGGTTTGGTGGTTTAGGGGTTAATGCTTTTATTAGGTAGATTGCGATGTGGGTGAATGGTGGATTAGGGGTTAATACTTTTATTAGGCAGATTGCGATCATGTGGGTGAATGGCGGATTATGGGTTAATAGATTAATTAGGCATATTGCGTTGTGAAGGGTTGTCAGGTTAGGGGTTATTACTTTTATTATTAGTTGCAATGTGGGGGGATTGCGGATATAGGGGTTTATACATGTCGGGTTTATTTTTGGGAGGCGGGTTAGACTTTTACGAGAGATTTGATATTTATTTTTATTTTCTTAGGCACGGCAGTTTCTAAAGTGCCGTAAGTCTCTGGCAACTCCAGAAATTTGTATTTACGCACATTTCTGGATATCTCTAGTTTATCCGATTTTCGGCACTTTATGAACTGACAGCACCAATTATGTGATTCCCCAATGTGCGAGGTGAAATTACGGGCGGTGCGGGTTTCAGCAGTTACGCTGATGCCTGCGCCGCATATGTAATCTCGCCCCTTATCTGGGGGATTTTTCTCATACCAAGTGATCGCTGGTCATTAATTCAATTGTTCTTATACTTACATACTATGTTTTAGATGGTATATTTTAATTTTGATGTATAACCCTGTTATCTATTAAATATACCTTTTTAACCTTTCACACTTAAGCCAATCTCTGGTGCTCCTTTAACACTCCTCTTGCACTAATAGATTTACACATTTGTGACAAAGGGAGACCTTTTGGATATGGAAATTGAAAACACACCCCCTATGGTTTCAACGAGAATATTGTTATGGCAGCTTTTAAACCTTAATATTCACATATTAGGTTATTATTGATTTATCTTCTTTTAGGTTTTGATCACTAAATAACTAGATTTATATATAATTATTTTGGTAATTTTTTCACATTATAATGATATATACCAATTATGCATATATATAGATGATACACATTTATACACATATTATTCTATAAGTATACACTCAATTTTCATCATTTTTTACATATATCATATTTTATTTTCACATTTTTTATTTTCACATTTATCTATTGGTTCAAATCCATCTCTATTTAGTCATGGATAATATATACACGTTTGATATATTTGGAATAGTAATACATCGCCACCTTTTATATGGGTATTCTATATTGCCGATAGCGTACTATATACTATCATATCATTCTGGGTCACAGGAGATTTTGATTGGCAGATTAGACGAACGTCATCCCCGATGGGCGTGTTCTTTCTATACGCAGGCGCACTTATTAAAAATAAGCGGGCTTAGTCCATAGATTGGGGTTAGAAAATGTTTATAATCTTTTCATGTACACATTTATTTCTTGTACATCATTACTTCCTCTCCGCAATGCGCTTAGCATATGTCGTTATTTTGACACCCTTTTATATCATCATGGATCGTTTTGAGTGACTTGGATTACAGATCCCGTTTAACGCGATGATGGGCGTGGTTTCCAACATAAGAATGCAGTTGGAGGATGCTAACAATCTTTAAATGTTCAGTATGATACATTGTATAATGTATTCACCTGAGGAAACAGTGTATCACTGAGAAACACGTGATTTTAATATTTGTACTGATTTTAATACATTTATGCTTTCAAAGTTATCTCAAAGTTATTTTAAGGTTTTGAGCTGCGACTATCCCTGTTTCTGTAAATCCCTTTGGGATGCACCTCTGCGACAGCTTTTAGATAGCCACTTTGAGGTCTACTTTTTTGCACTTATTAAGCATTTAATAGCACTTAATTGGATCACATTTTCTGACCACCTATGCAGTTTTTCCGTGGTGTGAGGTGACTGTACGGCTTTAATAAAGTCCAGATTGCGCATATAGCACTTAGGTAGTGTCCTTGTCTTGTGAGAAGACTTACCACCTACTTTATTTCCTTTCATTTGAAGAACTACACCATTTGGGGCGCCTTTTCCCTTTTACCTTCCAGATTCCCACCACTACTCTGCCAAGGCAGTGAGGTAGCTCCAGCTGCTCCGCCCACAACACAATCAACCCTACCCACCACAGGCCCAATTATTGAATCTTTAAAGTGTATACTTTAAATCTACTTAAAATTTGAATATATATATATACAGTGCATTTGGGGTTAAACCTACCTAATATAGGTGTTGCCTCTAACTCCCTCTGCCTTTTTCTTCTGTGGAATGTATGAAAACAAATAACCAGATTGCTGCCTAACTTGTAAATCTTGTTTTATGAGCTTGTTAAAGAGGATCATTGTTGAAATTTAGCTGCTTTGAGTATGAATTTGTAATTAGTTGATGAGATGTCAACATCTTAATTTAGAGATTTTCCCAGTAAAAGTAAAATGCATGCACTATCGATTAATCTATCTATCTATCTATCATCTATTTCTATCTATCTATCTATCTATCTATCTATCTGTCTGTCTGTCTATTATCTATCTATCTATCTATCTATCTATCTATCTATCTATCTATCTATCTATCTATCTATCATGTATCTATCTATCTATCTATCTATCTATCTATCTATCTATTATCTATCTATCTATCTATCTATCTATCTATCTATCTATCTATCTATCATGTATCTATCTATCTATCTATCTATCTATCTATCTGTTTATCATCTATCTATCTATCTATCTATCTATCTATCTATCTATCTATCTATCTATCATCTATCTATCTATCATCTATCTATCTATCATCTATCATCTATCTATCTATCTATCTATCTATCTATCTATCTATCTATCTATCTATCTATCTATCTATCTATCTATCTATCTATCATTTATCTATCTAGCTATCTATCTATCATCTATCATCTATCTATCTATCTATCTAGCTATCTATCTATCTAGCTATCTAGCTATCTATCATCTATCTATCTATCTATATATCTATCTATCTATCTATCTATCATCTATCTATCTATCATCTATCTATCTATCTATCATTTATCTATCTAGCTATCTATCTATCATCTATCATCTATCTATCTATCTATCTATCTATCTATCTATCTATCTATCTATCTATCTATCTATCTATCTATCTATCTATCTATCTATCTATCTATCTATCTATCATCTATCTATCATCTATCTATCTATCTATCATCTATCTATCTATCTATCTATCTATCTATCTATCTATCTATCATTTATCTATCTAGCTATCTATCTATCATCTGTCATCTATCTATCTATCTATCTATCTAGCTATCTATCTATCTATCTATCTATCTATCTATCTATCTATCTATCTATCTATCTATCTATCTATCTATCTATCTATCTATCTATCTATCTATCTAGCTATCTATCATCTATCATCTATCTATCATCTATCTATCTATCTGTGCTGTTGCCAACGGTTTAGACATTAATGGCTGTGTGTTGAGTTATTTTGAGGGGACAACAGATTTACACTATTATACAGGTTGTACACTCACTACTTTACATTGTAGCAAAGTGTCATTTCTTCAGTGTTGTCACATGAAATGATATAATAAAATATTTACAAAAATGTGAGGGGTGTACTACTTTTGTGAGATACTGTATGTATTCATTTACATATATATTTACATTTGCTGCCCATCGGTGCACAACTTACCTCCTTAAACTAGTTCTTATGTTGTGTCTGACAGCATGAGAACGAGACTCCCATTGGAGCCTATGGAAGTGCGCTCTCGTGAGAGCAATGCTTCCGTGCAATGCATTGCACCTCACCTGTAATACCAGCTCACCTTTGCATGCACTGATTTTACAAAGTGGAGCACAAATATCGCTTTAGCGAAAGTGATATTTTGTGCTCAATGTATAATCTGGCCCTAATTATGAAAAGCTAACAAAACTCCTGTTATTCATTTATTTATTATATCATTATTATTTTTATCTTTAATAATTATTCCCACCACTAGCACAGGCTGGCGCGGCAGATCTAAAGCTGCATTGAGCTCTGGCTGCTGAAGGAGGGGCAAGCAGCATGTACTGTAAGTAGCATTATACCCTTGCTGTCAGGATAGCACTGTCATCTGCCCCCAAACACCCAACTAAGGGCTCGTTTCCATTGAGTCGTAGTTTGGTTTGCTCAAGGTTGTTAAATATGCTGTCGGAAGCATTTTAGTTTATCGATTGCCACCAATGAAGCGCTACACCTCGGGGTCCGGCTGCCAAAAATATTTTCACATTCTATAGTAAGTAAAAGAAGTCATTAAGCGCTAACTTATACCAGGTTTCCAATGAAAGCGCAAACCATTAATACACTGTCGGAGACTGTTGATGCATTGAGAGAAATTACACCTAGATCAACTATGTGTTAAAAAGGAAAAATTAGCTTTTTGAGGCTTAGTTCCCATTGAAATGATAAATCTTGCAAATATTTCAAGTGTTTCAATGTAGAAAAAAATGTAATATTTATTGTTGTCCCATGTATAGGAATAGTTGCACTTATGTTCTTATGGAAATATCAGTATTTATTTACATGTAAAAATATATACAAGCACATATACGCACAACTTAAACTAGACCTATGCCTAGGACAGCAATACATATTACATATATTAATAAAGTTCAAAATATAATTATAATAAAATTGAATTTGCTTAAAGTTAAAAATATGTATTATAAATTAGTGTATCTTTGTTTTTGTTTCTCTTTAGAGGTGATCACAGGTAAGGAGCGCACAGGGCCGGACTGGGAAATCAGACCAGCCCTGGAAATTTTTATAGACCGGCCCAGCCCCGCCCCCTCCAGTCTAGCCACGCCCCCTCCAGCCCAGCCATGCCCCTGGTTTTCCCTTCAACACACATATATATATATAATATAGTGAGTTATTACAACCACACATTAGACAGTAAAGAACACTACAACACTAGCTTAGGCATAAAGTTGGTAAATACTGTCAGTTTTTACCTTGCTTTGAAGAGCAGTGAGCACTCTCACAAACTGTCTGAAATAGTCTATAGATCGATCATTGGTGACAGTGAATTCTATGGCGCAAATCTTCTTCTTGCCTCGACCGGCCTCTTTCCCCCGCCCACACTGTCTGTCACACTGAGTCCAGCGGCAGCCCCATCTCTCACATGATCCCAGGCTAAGAGGTTCTAGAGCTCCCCTGGGCGGGCCTATCCCTTCAGTGTCGACTGCCGCTGCGCTTGTGCTCCCTGAGCCCTCTTGCTGCGATGACGCTGTGCGCGCTCTCTCCTCCACCGGGATTTTTCCCGGTATCCCGGCAGCCCAATCCGGCCCTGGGAGCGCAGACATTAAACGTACATTTTATAGTGTAAGGTCAGATTACCATAGCAACTAACTTGATATTCAAAAAATCCGACGTCTGATGGAAGTGTTAACACAATGGTAACTTACACCTACAAGAAAAGAGCAACTGCACGCAATGCGCAAAATATTTAAATGGAAACCTAGTACTAAAATGGAGCCGTAAACTACTTTTAGCTGTTGGCCACTTCGGCAGATTATGGCTCCATTTTTTATAGCTCACATGTGGGGTTTTATGATATATTTCTATGGTTACCTCATAAAATAGAAACATGGTAATGAGACCTTTGTCATTCTTATGACTATCAGCTAGCAGCTGAACAGACACAGGAACACTCATTTGAAAGATGAAGATTGCTGCTTTTAAATCAAAATATCTATTTATTGTGTGGGGGCCACATAGGGGATACCCCAAACAACTGATGTTTCTCTATATGCCTATGATTTTGTCAGGTGAGCGATGTTGTTTTCAGCGGCATATGCACATATACTGTGAGGGCTGTGCACCAACATTCAAACACTACACACCAGAGAGCCAGCAGCAGCACAAATTAAGTCTCTCTCTCTCTCTCTCTCTCTCTCTCATGAAATCCTCTATGGATCTAATTTTAGGAGATTTAGGGCACTTAAAGGGACATGATAGCCAATTTTTTTCTTTCATGATTTAGAAAGAGCATGTCATTTTAAACAACTTTCTAATTTACTTCTATTATCTAATTTGCTTCATTCTCTTGATATCACTTGCTGAAAAGCATATCTAGATATGCTCAGTAGCTGCTGATTGGTTGCTGCACCTAGAGGCCTTGTGTGATTGGCTCACACATGTGCATTGCTATTTCTTCAATAAAGATATCTAAAGAATTGAGCAAATTAGATAATAGAAGTAAATTGGAATGTTGTTTAAAATTGCATGCCCTATCTGAATCATGAAAGTTTAATTTTGACTAGACTGTCCCTTTAAGTAAATGTTCTGATATATGATTTTCCTTTATAATATTAACTATTTTTTACTTTACAACAGTTAGGGTTTGCTAAATATTTGCTCTTTTTGTGTATGTAGTTTTTAGTTACTTTCTTTTGTCTTGTATTTATCATGTTTGGGCATCTCTCTCTCTCTCTCTCTCTCTCTCTCTCTTTAGCTTGAAAAAGTGGACAATCATTAGAAATAGCAGATTTTGCCAGCTGAAACTGCCACCTGCAAACGTGTTAATACTGCAGTATTTGCTATAGAAAAGCTATGTAATCAAGAGGTAGTGCCAGAGGGGGTAGAAGAAAAAATGTCCCTGCAGATACTTTGAATACAAAAACTGTTTAGCTGCTTTGCTTGAATACATTATCCCTTGAAGGGAGTAAATTGCTAAAAAAATATTTATTATACACTGAGTACAGAGAATTTCTTATTTCCCTACAATATTAATTTAAATGAATGTTTTAATTTTATACTCTTTATTTGCAACCTGACTAGGATTATCTGAAAGCAAAAATCTATGTATATATACAGCTCTAAAACTCTCTCACCTAAACTCAGAAATTCTATTTAATTGGTATTGACGACCAATCAGCCTTCTCTATTTACAAATGGCCACATATCCCCTCATTTTCTATTGTCCCCAGACCTCAAACCAGCCAGATCTCTATTTATCTCACATAAGCCGGACTCTTGCTGACGATGCCCCTCCATTTATACGTATAAAATATACATGTAGGTGCCAGCAAACACAATTCACTGATTGATTATTTTAGTTTGCCTCCCTGTTTTCATTTTCATGTCTTGATGGGATCGGTTTGTTTGACCTCTGTATCTGAAAAGGTTTATCCATTTGTACATACATTGTGTTTTTATTTCTTGGACAAAGACATGTTTAATAAGTTGGAATTTATTTATCTTTAACTGGAAAATGATTTCCGGTCGGCAATCGCCATGCCCCTTGACCACGCCCCTGACTATCCCCCCCACTGGCACCGTACTATGTGGTCCCAGTTTCACCTCTAAAAATGATGGTAAGCCTATATATATATATATATATATATATATATGCAAAAGTGCCCATCACTACCATGTAGGTGGCCAGTGCAGCGCTGTATGATAAATGTGCACATGCGCAATTCCAGTATTTGCTTTGGTAAGTCGCTTCTTCACATGCAGTATTGCTCATGCGTTGAACAAAGAAACAGACTGCGCATGTGTGATGACGCTCACATTGCTTTTATGTATATTCAAATCGCATGGTAATAACTGTGTTTATTGGCCAGGCAAATTCAAGAAAGAACGTCCTCTTTTGCAGGATGTTTTAGTGAGGAATTTGTCTGTATTTTATTTTTAAATTTTAACATCTTTACAAGCTTCATTTAAAGAAAATAGAGTTTTGATGCTGTATAATATATTTATCAAATTAGGTAAAAAAAAAAAAATCCTTTATTTATATGAAGAACATATCAAACACAATAAAATCTTTAAAGAATACAAAAGTTTTTCAACTTAGAATACAGTATGTTTCGACATGTCTTCAATTTTCTCACTTTTTCTCTTCTTCCTCCTACTTCCTCCTCTTCCCAACCCATGGGGGACAAAGACATTAACTAACTAAGACCCAGAGTCCCCCCTTATATCTGAATCTATTGCAACTCCCTTCTCCGAATGGGTAAAGATATGAATGGGTGTACGGGCCACTTAACAATGTAACAGTTCCATTGTGCGTAACAATACTGTCTGTGATGCCTAGCAATACTACAGATCCCCAACTACATTTCTCATATCTACAGGGGTGAACATTATTATGAACAGAGAACAGAGGTCTGATATATAGGGTCGTTTCCAGTAGGATACCACCTATCACGTCTAGTTCTCACAGTTCCCGGGGTGCCCATCTCTAAAACCCAATGTATCAGTAGTGCTAGTTTCTCTCTCCCTGAAAATTGTTCCCTTTAAAATCCAGGCTCCATTCCCCAGCCAACTGGGCCTGTAGGATATACTCTGTGTTTCTAATCGGGTGGATTATCAAGCGCTGTTGTGCTGTATCTAAATTGAGTATGTAAGGTTTCCATTTCTTGATGAACTGTTCCGTTCTACCTTGGAGATCCCCCAGTGTATCCGCCTGCTCAAATAGTAGCTGTCTGTAAATCCCATGTTTGAGCTGAGTAAGGGTTTGGGGTTTTGTACCCAGCCCGTGCTTTAATAGTGTCTTTCTAGCTTGGAGTATTATATTGTGTATAAACAATGTGTTCTGCTTGTTTGGTATCTGGAGGTCGAGGAATATAGCACTTTGAGTATTCACTACTAACTGACCTTTTGTAATGATGGTAATCCAATGTGTTAGTTTTCCCCAGAAGTTGTATAATTTGGGGCAGGGCCAAAGCATGGGAATTATTTCTGCTTGTGGCATTAAGCATCTTGGGCATTTCCCTTCCTTATTTAGTTTCCATTTTTTATATGATCTAGGTGTAATATAGGCTGTTTCTAGAATTCTGGTGTGTGATTCTCTAAGGTTAGCAGAGAGTGTAGCTTTTCTAACTTTAGGTATGCTTTGCTTTATTAGATCAGAACAGATTTCTGTATTCAGCATTTGTGTCCATTTACCACTGATGTGTTGTGTTACGGTTGCCTCCAGGCTGGCTGGAAGTTGGACCGTAGAAAAGGATGCTCCTAGCGCTCACCAAAGGAGCAGCAGCACCGTAGACTCTATAACTGCTGCGTAGCCCCCATAAGTAACGCAGACTCTATGAACCACCGCTGCTGGGCTGGTATCTCGCCGTCTGCTCTGCGCCCTGGACCTACGACCAGGCTCCAGTAGGTGAACCTCTTCCTTCTGTAGCAATCCCCGTAGCTAAGGGAGTATGAAAAGCATAGCAATCCCTGTAGTGATTATAGCTGAAGCTGTCCCCTACAAACATGAGTCAAAGCTGCAAGTTAGAGGGACAGAAATAGGTCTGATGTGCTGGAGCACACAGCCTCCTTTTTATTGAGGTTACATGCAAACAGAACACTCTCAGGGGGAGGCATAAAATCCCCCATCACACATTTGATATTAGATAGAGAGACACTCCCTTTGACAGGCCACAACATTTACTTCAGCAGATAACATTACACACAATAAAACAATGCAGTCCACCTTATCAATACTAGTCTGATTAGACAATGGGAAAGTTGATCACTAAACCTAATTAGAGCTAATCCCAGCAGACTTGTATTTAGAATAGGTTTCTTGAAGCTGAACAAAATTCAACTCTTAATGGCACACAATGAAACTGAACCAAGTGGGAGAAAGCCAGGGACAAGTCATTTCACAGGTCTGGGGACATAGTCTTAAAGGGGGCATTGTTCACCAAAGTCACAATATGTCCCCAGACGGTTCCCAAAGGGCCACACACACCCAACAAAAGTCAAGATACTCTCAGGGGCACAATCTTCCAGGGGCCATAGTCATGAGGAAGGAGGCTGGCAAATAGGCTTCTCCAAAATCCAGGGAAGCAGGGCAACCTTTCATTTAAAGGGCCAGTCACAAATAGCAGTTTGTAACATATCTCCCCTTTTGGAGGGAGACTAACAAGGCACCTGACCTTCTGTCGGTCAGTGCCTAAGTTAGTCTCGCAACCCACCCACAAATAAACACTAGCAGCAAAGCAGCCCCCCCACAACAAGTAGCACTGGCCTGTAGGTTCCAGGTTATAGGATGAAAGTGTAGCATCCTCTGCCTTCCTGGCGCAGCTGGGCAAATAGCTGATGGTACTTGGGGGGCAGAGGCCAGCGGCACTCTGCCCTGGTGCCAGCGCTTCTGCTGGGGGAATTGGGGCATAGTCCTGCCCGGTGGCAAAGGGAACGTGGGGGTCAGTGGGGGTTAACATCTCCACTGTTAACCCTGGGCCCAAGTTAGGAGTTAGCTGGGGAGGGGGAGATTGGCTTACCTCCTCCTCCTGATACTCCGGCGGCCGTTGGGAAGGGAGGTCGATGCTCTCCTCTTCCTGTGGAACATGCTGCGGCTGGGGAGAGAGACCGGTTGTCTCCTCTCCCTGGAAGGCACACTCCGGCTGGGGAGGGAGGTCGATGCTCTCCCCTCCCTGTAGCTGGGTCTGTCGCTGGGGATCTGGGCCGCCTGCCCAGCATCCCTGTAGGGCCGGTAGAGAGACTGCGGTCCCATCTCCACCTGCCTGCTGGGGGTCCTCCCAGGACCAGTCTATGAGGCCTGCTGCCTCTGGTATCTCTGGTTGGGGTTGGGGAAGGAGACCGGTTGTCTTTTCCCTCTGCACAGTATACTGCTGCTGGGGAGGGAGGTCGCTGCTCTCCTCTCCCTGTGGAACATGCTGCGGCTGGGGAGAGAGACCAGGTGTCCATACCCTCAAACTCCACAGTTGGCGCTCAAAGGCTCGTGCCGCTTTGTTCTCCGTATCCAATTCCCGGATGATGCGACTGACTACCTCCTGCTCAGGGTCTGGACCATATCGGACTAGCCGCCTCTTTACCTCTGGAACGAAATCCGCGCCCTCATAACGACGGATCCGGTTGAGGTGCTCTTCACATGGTTCTGACCAGTATCTTGTCAGCTCCATGCTGCTGTAGGTAGGGACGCTGCGCAGTGGCTAGCGTTGCCCTCAATTACTCTCCTACGATACCAGTGCTGTTGTGGTGCTGCTCCTTGCGCTAGGACGCCAATCCCACCGCTGCCGCCAAATGTTACGGTTGCCTCCAGGCTGGCTGGAAGTTGGACCGTAGAAAAGGATGCTCCTAGCGCTCACCAAAGGAGCAGCAGCACCGTAGACTCTATAACTGCTGCGTAGCCCCCATAAGTAACGCAGACTCTATGAACCACCGCTGCTGGGCTGGTATCTCGCCGTCTGCTCTGCGCCCTGGACCTACGACCAGGCTCCAGTAGGTGAACCTCTTCCTTCTGTAGCAATCCCCATAGCTAAGGGAGTATGAAAAGCATAGCAATCCCTGTAGTGATTATAGCTGAAGCTGTCCCCTACAAACATGAGTCAAAGCTGCAAGTTAGAGGGACAGAAATAGGTCTGATGTGCTGGAGCACACAGCCTCCTTTTTATTGAGGTTACATGCAAACAGGACACTCTCAGGGGGAGGCATAAAATCCCCCATCACACATTTGATATTAGATAGAGAGACACTCCCTTTGACAGGCCACAACATTTACTTCAGCAGATAACATTACACACAATAAAACAATGCAGTCCACCTTATCAATACTAGTCTGATTAGACAATGGGAAAGTTGATCACTAAACCTAATTAGAGCTAATCCCAGCAGACTTGTATTTAGAATAGGTTTCTTGAAGCTGAACAAAATTCAACTCTTAATGGCACACAATGAAACTGAACCAAGTGGGAGAAAGCCAGGGACAAGTCATTTCACAGGTCTGGGGACATAGTCTTAAAGGGGGCATTGTTCACCAAAGTCACAATATGTCCCCAGACGGTTCCCAAAGGGCCACACACACCCAACAAAAGTCAATATACTCTCAGGGGCACAATCTTCCAGGGGCCATAGTCATGATGAAGGAGGCTGGCAAATAGGCTTCTCCAAAATCCAGGGAAGCAGGGCAACCTTCCATTTAAAGGGCCAGTCACAAATAGCAGTTTGTAACATGTTGCAATGTACGCTCATTCTCTACTGCCATCAGAGACTTATATGTTAGTGAGATTGACGTGTTCCCCTGTAGGTATGAAGTCATAATATGGTAAAGACTACAGTCTTTTTTAGGAAGATGTTTGGAGTTCAGCACCTCCGTTATGTAGTGTTTTGCTTGCCGATATGCAAAGTGATGATTGATTGGTATGTCTTTTAAGGTTTGCAGGTGTGCAAAGGTGAGAATCGAGCCATCCCCACTGTCCAACAATTTTGCTATTGTGTCTAAGCCCAGTGCTTTCCATAGTTTGAACGTGTGTGTGGTGAAGCCCGGTATAAAGTTGGGGTTTCCCTGAAGTGGAAGATACCTGGTGAACTCATGATTCCCTGTTAGCTTATTGCAAATCTTCCTCCAGGCGTATACTGGTTGTTGGAACATGGGGTACGAGTCAAGATATTTATCTGCCTTGGCTGCGTTTAAATGAGGAAGCATCAGAAGAGACCATGGGGCTACCGCCTATTTCTCCAAATCTGGAATTGTAAAATTTTCTTGACCTGTCATCCAGTCCAATACAAACTTAGCCTGGGTCACCCAGCTTTACAGTTCTATGTTGGGTACCGCCAAACCACCCACCTCTATCGAGCTGACCATGCGTGTATGTTTGATTCTGTTTCTTAGATGCCCAAATAAAAGAAAAAATCAGCAAGTTCCAGAACCATAGGTCTGCTTTATGCAGTACATGGGGTATCATTTGCATTAAATAAAGAAGCTTCAGGAACAGAATCATTTTTACCAGGCTAATTCTTCCCGTCATTGTGAGGTGGGAGTCTGGTCCAAAGCAACACCAAGTCTTGGGCCTCTTTTCTAAGTGGCGCATAATTGGCTTCATACCATTTAGCGGGATCTATGTTGAGTCTAATACTCAAGTACTTGAAATTACCGTCCACCGGTCTGAAGACATAAGTCAATGTTGGCGGACTATGGTGTGGGTGCAGCCAAACTAATTCTATCTTGTCCGTGTTAATTTTATATCCCGATATTACTCTGAACTCTTCTATGATTTTCATTACCTTGGTGATGCTAGTGTCAGGGTTCTTAATGTAAAGCACCATATCGTCCGCAAATAATGAAAGGTGCAGTCTCTTGTTTCCCACTAGTAACCCTTCTGTTTCTTGCCGAATTTTACTAGCTAGGGGTTCCAGAGCCAGATCAAATAGGAGAGGGGAGAGAGGGCAACCCTGTCTCGTCCCTCTCTCAGGGCTGAAGGACTGGGATGGAGTCCTGTTCACTAGTATCGCTGCTTGCGGGCGACTATATATGGACCTAATTGCTTTAGCGAAGAGTCCTGTGATTCCGTATCTTTCTAAGGTTGGGAAGAGATGTTCCCAAAGCACCTTATCGAAGGCCTTTTCAGCGTCAACTAGTAGGGCACATGCGGCTGGTATGGTCCTTCCCCTTTAGAGTTACGCTGATTCCAGTAATATGTGAGTAGGTATTGTAGTGTACAAATGTTGGTGACCACTGACCTTCCCTGAACAACATCTGATACCCATGTATCAAGTCAGGTAGAACTTTAGCTAGTCTATTAGCAAGGATTTTTGTGAAGAGTTTGTAATTGGAGTTCATGAGGGATATGGGGGGGGTATGATGCTGGCAGTAAGGGATCTCTATAAGATTTGGGAATTAAGGTGATGTTCGCTTCTAAGAATCTCTGAGATAACTCTGTTGTGCCTGTCATGATGCTGTTGAACAGCATGGAGAGCATTTCTGTGATTTCAAACAGGAGAATTTTGTAAAACTTGCTAGGTAAGCAATCAGGCCCCAGAGCTTTTTCGAGTGGCAGATCTCCTATCATTTTAGCTATCTCTGGCAGAGTAATGGGTGCATTCAGAGGGTGTGTTTGTTCCTTTGTTAGTGTAGGAAGAGTTATATTATTCCAAAATGTTTTGTCTGCCCTCCCCCCCATGTCTTGTCTCCTATAGAGCTGGGAGTAATAATCTCTAAACACTCATTGTATCTCTGCATTGTCTGTGTGAAGTGTGCCTACATCTTTTATCGCTGTTATGCTACGCGTACCGTTAGGGAATTTTGTCAATCTCACCAAGAGCCGTCCAGTTTTGTTACCATGTCTATAGTATCTGGCGTGGGTTGATTGTAAGTCTCTCGCCGCTGCCTGAGTCAAATAGTATCCCTACATGCTTTGGATTCCTTATATGCTGTCCTATGTGGGGTGTCTCAAGTATGTGTTCCTGGCGTTAAGCAACTGTCTCAGGGCTAAGTCCTCTCTTTGCTTCTTTTTTTTCTTTATAGTTATAATGTAAGATGTTATTACCCCTCTAAGAAAGGCTTTGCCCGCTTCCCAGTGAAGAATAGGGTTAGTAGTGTGTTGTTGGTTTAAAGTGTTGTAGGCCATCCATTCCCTGACTAAGTGATTTTTTGGATTGACATCGTGATATAGGTATTTGGGGAAGGACCATGTGCCGGGTTTCCTAGGATTATTATTTAGTTGCAAGGTGAGAGATATTGGGGCGTGGTCAGAGATACTTGGGGCATCTATAGTTGCATTGAGTACCTTAGTGCCCAGGCAGTCTGAGACCAGAAATAAGTCAATTCGGGACATTGTGTCTTTAGCAGGGGTGATGCATGTATAATCCCTTGCCTCCGGCTTTCTGTTTCGCCAAATGTCAACTTATGTAAGGGCACTTTTAAATTTCTTGAGCATCAGAGATTCCTTTTTGGCATTTGGCATTGTAGTCTAGTAGCATGTATCATGTTGGGGTTCCTGTATCTATCTGCCAGGCACTGTTAGGGCAACATTGAAATTTCCTCCCAGTACCAGTGGTGAGTCCACTACTTGTGTTAGTTGTGTGCGTAGTCTGCTCCAGAATTCAGTTTTTAGTGTGTGCGGACCATACACTCCTCCCAGCACCAAGGAACAGCCCTCCAGTGTTAGTTTAAGGAGTATGAATCTTCCCTCCGGGTCTACTACCGTTTTGGCGATTTTGTAGTTTAGGTTTCTTCTAAATGGTATGGCTACACCTCTAGCTCTGCTACTCTCATACTGTGTGTATATAACTTCCCCAACCCAACCCTGTTTGAGCTTTTGGTGTTCTAATGGCTTCAAATGTGTCTCCTGCAGTATAGCAATATCTGCTTTTTTAGATTTCAGGCATTTTAATATCGCTTTCCTTTTTATGGGTGAAGTAATCCCCCCACATTCCATGATATGATTTTAATCCCCATAGTTGACAAAGAGGAAAGATCTATGCGTCGGGTTTTTTGTGTTTCGTTATTTTCAATTGGCATGCAAGAGTATGTCTTTTGTGTAGTGTGAATTACTCACTATCAGGCACCCTGGGATTCCAGTTCCACCCAGCGAACAATGTATTGGTTGATGTTCATATTATCTATATAGAGATGGAGAACAATAGATAGTTACAGACAACAATATAACAATAACAATGTAAAGCAACAGCAATGTATAACTTGACCAACAAGTAAAGAGCTCCAACCCCCCCCCCCCCACCTTTAAAAGGATATCAGGACCATGGGACATGACCCTTAACTGATTCGAGAATAGAATAGTCCTCAGTCTTTCACTTTTGTGCATTCCATGTCTCTCCTTGTTCTCAAAAAGCATGGGGAAAAACAGAGTACCTCGTCAATGATTTCCCCCAGCCTCCTCTAATAGATCCTCTCCTCCCTCTCTGTGCCTCAAGGGATCATTGCCATGAAGAAAGATTTGAAGCTTCTTGGGGTTGTCAAAGAATTTTGGCCCTTGTTGCATTTGGATCTTAAGGCACGCTGGGTATAGTAAAAATACAGACTCTCCCCTGTCCAAAAGTTCCTTACAATATGGGAAGAACTCTCTTCTCCTCCTCGCCACCTCAGCTGAGTAGTCCTGAAAGAGAAAAAAACGTTTTCCTTCATATGTCAACTCCGGCGAGTGTCTGTAGGCTTTCAATATGGCCATTTTATCTTTGAAATTGAGGTATTTGATCATTATCTGTCTTGGTGAGGCAGGCTGTTCCGATCTTAGTTTAAGTGGCCCTATCCTGTGCGCTCTTTCTGCAACACAGGGCATGTTACTTGAAGGGATTTTAAGTAAATTTAGTAGTGTTTTCTCAGCAATTTCTAAGAGTCCAGGTCCAGGAATAGACTCGGGAAGGCCAACCACCCTGATGTTGTTTCTCCTGGACCTATTTTCTAGGTTGTCCATCTTCTCTTGCAGGATTTTATTCTGCCGCTGTAATTGTACAATGTTGGCAGATGATTCTCTGCGTTGAGCATCTTTTTCTGCAAATTGCTGCTCTACTGCTGTGAGTCTGGTAGAAAATGACTTAAAATCTGAACTCAAGGCATCCAGACCTGTTTGAAGTTGATCGATTTTAAGCAAAAAGAGGGCCGATAATTGTGACACTATGGGATGCGTGTCCAACTGTGTTGGGTCAGCCATGTCTTCTGCTCCAGGCGATACTGGGTGCATGTCAGTTTGTTGCTTGAGTCTCCTATCCTGCTGTCTCTGTTTTCCAGACATCTTGTCTGTCTTTTTCGTGTACGGAGTATAATATTTTTGCATACAGGGCAGGTGTAACCGCAACTGTAACAGCAAAACTGGGGGAAAAGTACTTGCTTCCTTTCTGGTCAGGCTATGATTACGGCTGATTGCCGAAACATGTAAGCCATTGGTGTCACGCTCACACACTGTTTGTTCAGTTGCACCCTATGTTTGGCGATTTTAAACTTTTGTCAATAAATTTACTTTTAACGTATCTCTTGCGGGATCCAATCTTCGTTTTTGTCTTTCTTTCTGGTTTACATACAATGAGAAGTAAAAGAGCTTTGCGCACAGGGCTTGTGCTATGTTCCAAATGTAACAGAGATAGTTGAGAGAGAGTCGCCAAGGAGGTTTTACTCTGTCTGTGTTGAATATTGAGGGATAATGTGAGGGGGGGTTGGACTCTGGGGGTAGAAACTACCCGCTCATCTGCACAGGACACATGTTACTTCTTAAATTGGTATTGGGAATTTGAGGCCATTCCATGGTCTGTTGATGTGGCTCTAGATATCAGTGCTGGGTGGGCTGGAATGCACGCAGGTTTGTATCACTACTCAAAGAGTACAGGCCATGTGCTGAGGCCTACACTTTTCTGTAAAATATATTATAGTGTGCAGCAGCTCTGACTTGCCGTTCATAAGGTATTAATGAATACTGGAACTAAATACACCCTTCCCCCATGACCCAGAAAGTGTAACGTTGAATAAGATATTAAAAGGGGGGCTTGCGGTATAGATGCGACTACTATCTAGCTTTGAAATTGCAGTTGGTAGTTCAGCAACATGTGGGCCGTGAACCCCCTGTGTAACTTGGTGCCTTGAGGTGTGCGTGGCTTTCTGGGGACTTAGTGCCTTATAAACGACTATATTTTACCCCCTATTTGTCTCCCGTGCAGGAAGCCTCTGTCCAGTCGGCAATGTGGTTACCGTGTGGCGGCTGGTGCTTAGGCTGTGTATAGGCCTCATATCCTCGAGAGTAGCGTGCCTTACTCCGCTTGTCGGAACTTTCAGCTGTTCCTCTGAAAAGGTTTGTTCCTTCAGCCCACTGACGAGTGTCTCGCTCAGATTGCCTGCTGTTCTTATGCAGGGCTATGTGTTTTGCCTCCCTCAACTTTCTCCCCTGTTTGCCATCCCTGTGGCCTGCCTACCAATATCCCTCCCGGCAGGGGAGCCGATGTCTGGCTCCTTGCCTGCTCTAGCTCCGGGCAGTGGTAGTGAGTCCCTGCCAA